>NC_079219.1:46547273-46737068 GCF_029633865.1 Lampris incognitus
GAGGCATTATACACTCACTGGCCACTTTATTAGGTACACCTTGCTAGTACCGGGTTGGACCCCCTTTTGCCTTCAGAACTGCCTTAATCCTTCGTGGCATAGATTCAACAAGGTACTGGAAACATTCCTCAGAGAGTTTGGTCCATATTGACATGATAGCATCACGCAGTTGCTGCAGATTTGTCGGCTGCACATCCATGATGCGAATCTCCCGGTCCACCCCATCCCAAAGGTGCTCTATTGGATTGAGATCTGGTGACTGTGGAGGCCATTTGAGTACAGTGGACTCATTGTCATGTTCAAGAAACCAGTCTGAGATGATTCGAGCTTTATGACATGGCGCGTTATCCTGCTGGAAGTAGCCATCAGAAGATGGGAACACTGTGGTCATAAAGGGATGGACATGGTCAGCAACAATACTCAGGTAGGCTGTGGCGTTGACACGATGCTCAATTGGTACTAAGGGGCCCAAAGTGTGCCAAGAAAATATCCCCCACACCATTACACCACCACCACCAGCCTGAACCGTTGATACAAGGCAGGATGGATCCATGCTTTCATGTTGTTGACGCCAAATTCTGACCCTACCATCCGAATGTCGCAGCAGAAATCGAGACTCATCAGACCAGGCAACGTTTTTCCAATCTTCTACTGTCCAATTTTGGTGAGCCTGTGCGAATTGTAGCCTCAGTTTCCTGTTCTTAGCTGACAGGAGTGGCACCCGGTGTGGTCTTCTGCTGCTGTAGCCCATCTGCCTCAAGGTTCGACGTGTTGTGCGTTCAGAGAAGCTCTTCTGCATACCTCGGTTGTAATGAGTGGTTATTTGAGTTACTGTTGCCTTTCTATCAGCTGGAACCAGTCTGGCCATTCTCCTCTGACCTCTGGCATCAACAAGGCATTTTCGCCCACAGAACTGCCGCTCACTGGATATTTTCTCTTTTTCGGACCATTCTCTGCAAACCCTAGAGATGGTTGTGCATGAAAATCCCAGTAGATCAGCAGTTTCTGAAATTCTCAGACCAGCCCGTCTGGCACCAACAACCATGCCACGTTCAAAGTCACTTAAATCACCTTTCTTCCCCATTCTGATGCTCGGTTTGAACTGCAGCAGATCGTCCTGACCATGTCTACATGCATAAATGCATTGAGTTGCTGCCATGTGATTGGCTGATTAGAAATTTGCGTTAACGAGCAGTTGGACAGGTGTGCCTAATAAAGTGGCCGGTGAGTGTACATTGAGGAGTGCAAGTTAAAGGCAAGAAAATAACCACTTGAGATTGAGACAGCTATTGCTGCTTCCACAGCCAAAATAAAGGTTTTGGAAGACTGTGAGTATGACTGTAAGAATGATATAACTGCTAATTTTGTGACAAGCCTGATAGACAATCAATAGCTAAGTAACCATTTGCCACAAACACATTATGAACACATTCCCCAGTCAAAGCTAAAAGATTTCCAAGTGAAACAAGAAGAAATCGTACAGCAAACTGATGTTAATGGAAATACAGTGAATCTGTGTGAAGTGATGCTGAAACAAAATGACATCACTGAGATGCTAGTCAAACAGCAAAGAATGTCACACCTACCCCAAAGAGACATACCTGTTTTCAGTGGTGATCCCCTTGAGTTCAAAGCATTCATGAGGGCATTTGACAATAACATTCATGACAAGGCTGATAGTGGCAGTGATAGGTTATACTACCTTGAGCAATTTACTAGAGGTGAACCCAGAGACTTGGTAAAAAGTTGCCAACATATGAGTCCTCTTCAAGGCTACAATGAAGCAAGGAAATTGTTGCTTTATCACTATGGTAACGAGCTGAAAATTGCATCTGCCTACATGAACAGGGCATTTTACTGGCCTCACATTAAACCAGATGATGCTAAGGCTCTTCAGAGTTACTCACTGTTTCTTACTGGATGTAACAATGCAATGCAAGACATAGATCAGCTTCAGGAAATGGAGAATCCCACTAATCTCAGAATCATTGCCTCAAAGTTACCATATAAAATGAGAGAAAGATGGAGGGTTTCTGCCTTTGACATTCAAGAAGCAAGTGGAATGAGAGCAAAATTCTCAGATCTTGTCAGATTCATAAACAGACAAGCTAGAATAGTTGTAGATCCTGTGTTCGGTGACATAAAAGATGCTGAAGATAAAGGAAAATCTTATGCAAACACGAGAATGTCAAGAGCACCCAGACCTAAGGGGAGTACATTTGCCACAAGTGTATCATCAGCTGCAAATGAAAAGTCACCTGAAAATGGTAAACACTCCTCTCACTCCAACAGCAATGCCTTTCAGAAGCCATGCACATACTGCGAAAAACAACAAACATTGGCAGAATGTCACAAAATCAGAAATCATCCTTACAAGGAAAGGGTGGATTTTCTTAAAGAAAAAGGACTGTTTTGGTTGTCTGACACAAGGACATTTAAGTAAAGCTTGTAAGAAAAGAGCCACATGTGAATACTGCTCTAAGAGACATCCAAGCATGCTTCATATCACAAAAGACGAAGACAATGAAGCAGTTGACAGCAATCAGAAAGACACAACTGAGAATATTACCACAAGTGAATCAACACACATCTCAGGTGGAACCTGTGGAGCTACTGTGGCGGCAGACGATGATCGTGTTCTGTCAATTGTACCTGTGTGTGTCAAGGTAAAGAAAAGCAGTAAGGTAATAGAGACTTATGCATTAATGGACAATGGAAGCCTAGCCAAATTCTGCTCTGAGAAATTAATGAGACAGCTTGACATTGAGGGTAAGAAAACTCAAATCCTGCTTTGTACAATGGGCCAGGAAAAGGTAGAGCCAAGTTACCTTCTTTCAGGGTTAGAGGTGTGTGGTTTAAAAGAGAACATTTACATTGACTTACCTGAGATTTACACGCACAAAGACATTCCAGTGTCCAAAGAGAACATTCCAGTGGAGGAAGACTTGAAACACTGGCCACACCTTCATGGAATAGAGCTTCCTCAGATAGATGGAGACATTGGACTTTTAATAGGATGTAATGTGCACAAAGCTATGGAGCCGTGGGAAGTAATTCACAGTGTGGACGACGGTCCATATGCAGTTCGAACGATTCCTTGGTTGGGTCATCAATGGTCCTCTCAGGAGAGAAGGTTGCACTACTGATGAGTCTCTGTGAATCGCATTTATGTTGCTAAGGTTGAAGAACTTCTGGTGCAACAGTTCAACTGTGATTTTCCAGAGAAAGCAAGTGAGAAAAAGCTTGAAATATCACGAGAAGACATACAGTGTATGAACTGTGTTAATGAGACTGCCAAAAAGGTTGATGGGCACTTCAGCATAGGCCTCCCTTTGAAAAACAAAAATGTGAGAATGCCAAATAACCACAGCATGGCTGTGCAAAGAGCGGAAAACCTGAAAAGAAAAGTTGTCAAAAACGAAGACTTTCACAGAGAGTATCAAAGTTTTTATGTTTGATCTGCTAAGTAAAGGCTATACATTTAAAGTACCAAATGAAAAGACTGAACAACTGTCTGAACATGAAAGAGTCTGGTACATACCTCATCATGGGGTTCACCACCCCCAAAAAAGAAAACTGCGAGTAGTTTTTGACTGTGCAGCATCTTATCAGGGAAAGTCATTGAATGGAGAGTTGTTGCAAGGTCCAGATTTGACTAACACATTGATCGGACTATTAACACGATTCAGACATGATCATATTGCTTTAATGTCAGACATAGAAGCTATGTATCATCAAGTGAGGGTACCACCAGAGGACAGTGAGCTCTTGAGATTCCTCTGGTGGCCAGATAGAAACTTGAATGAACCACTGCAAGAATACAAAATGGTTGTGCACCTGTTTGGGACGACACCCCCCCCCCAGTTGTGCAAACTTTGCACTGAAAAAGACAGCTGAGGATGCTAAAGACAAGATGGCGCCTGCTGCAATCAAAGCAGTCCTCAACATTTTTTATGTGGACGATTGCCTTTTGTCAGTGCCAGATGAAACACAAGCATGTGATAGGTCAGAGACTTGACAGCACTGTGTGAGAGTGGAGGATTCCATTTAACAAAGTGGATGAGTAACAGCAGAGCCGCCCTCGCCTCAATACCTGAAACAGAAAGAACAAAGAGGTTAAAGATTTGGATTTAAGTCATGATGCATTACCTGATGAGAGAGTATAGGGTGTAAAGTGGTGCACTGAGTCAGATGTTTTCAAGATCAGGATAAATGCAAAACACACACCACAGACAAGACGTAGTGTGCTTTCATGTGTAAGTGCTATATATTATTAGGGTTTTTGTCACCTGTCATTCTCCCAGCAAAAATGATCCTGCAGGAACTGTGTGGCAAGAATGTCTCCTGGGATGAGGAAATCCCTGCTGAACTGGCTCAAAGAGTAAAAAAGTGGCTTTCTGACCTCACAAGGCTTCATGGTTTCACTGTGGATAGATGTTTGAAAGCAGCTGGATTTGGAACAATCACATCTGCATGATTGCATCACTTTGCAGATGCAAGTGAGAAAGGATACGGAGTTGTTTCCTACCTTCATATAACAAACAAAAAAGGAGAAACATGCTGTTCATTCATTATAGGCAAGTCCAGAGTCTCGCCGCTGAAACAGACCACAATCCCGAGACTGGAGTTAACAGCAGCTGCCGTTGCTGTAAAGATGGACAGACTCACGAAAAAAGAGCTGCAAATGCCATTGGAAGACTCAATGTTTTGGTCTGACAGTACTACTGTGTTAAAGTGCATTGCAAGTGAAAATGTTAAATTCAAAACATTTGTAGCAAACAGAGTGTCACTTATCAGAGACAATTCAAAGCCAAGTCAGTGGATGTATGTCAACACAGAGTTAAATCCTGCTGATTATGTATCAAGAGGGATGACTACAGATGCATTCATTAAGTGTCACAACTGGATTGCTGGGCAAGCATTTTTGAAGAAGAACAAGGAACACTGGCCAGTTTCACCAGACATGAGACCCATACAGAAACATGATGTTGAAATCACAGGAGCGGTGCGTGTGAATGCTACACATGTGCATGAAAACCCGCTTAACGAGCTTATCTATCATTATTCAGAATGGCACAGGTTAAGGAAGGCAGTAGCCTGGATGTTGACGTTCAAGCAGCTGCTTCATATGCTGAGCTCACATCGCAAGTTGCTCACATCACAAGCAAGTGATAAATGGAGTAATGAAAAGAAAATTGAGATGATTGCAAGACAAATGCTGCAATTCAAGTCAACTATTAAAGGATCTTTGCTCACTGCTGAAGATGTTGCTAAAGGAGAAATTGTGATTATGAAGTTTTGTCAAAATCAAAGCTTCAGTGATGAACTTATGACTCTTCAGAAAGGTGACAAGCTTAACAGAAGCAGTCATATTGTCAAACTTGATCCTATTGTTCAAGAGGAGATCTTAAGAGTTGGAGGAAGGCTGCATCAGTCTGCACTGCCTGCAGATGCAAAGCATCCTATGATCCTTCCTAAGAATCATCATGTGTCAACTTTGATCCTCAGACATCTTCACAATGAAACAGGACATAGTGGAAGGAATTACACATTATCCAGAATGAGAGAAAGATTCTGGATTCCACAAGCAGACTCTGCTATCAGGAAAATATTGTCAAAATGTGTGAAATGCAGAAAAGCTTCAGCTAAACGTGGCGAACAAAGAATGGCTAATTTGCCTCAAGATAGACTGATACCTGACAAGCCTCCATTTACTAATGTAGGTACAAACTACTTTGGACCTTTTGATGTTAAGTGTGGGCGTAGTACAGTTAAAAGTATGGTGTTTTTGTTCACGTGTCTTACTGTCATATACCATTCATATTGAAGTTGCCCATTCACTTGAGACCGATTCTTGAATAAATGCATTCAGAAGGTTTATTCCTTGCAGAGGCCAGGTATCTGTTATGAGATCAGATAATGGCACAAATCTGGTAGGAACAGAGAGAGAAATGCGTGAAGCAATCAAAGGATGGAATAATTCAGAAATATCAGAGATGCTCATGCAAAAAGGCACTACCTGGATATTCAACCCACCAGCAGGCTCGCATTTCGGTGAAGTGTGGGAGAGACAAGTTCGCTCTGTAAGGAAAATTCTCACCCAGATCCTGAAACAGCAGCCTCTTGATGATGAGTGCCTCCACACGTTGTTTTGTGAAGTTGAAGCAATTGTCAATGGCAGGCCAAAAACAAGAGTGTCAATTGATTCAAATGATTTAGAGGCACGCACGCCTAACCTTTTGCTACTTCTTAAAAGACAACCTGTGTTACCACCTGGAGTACTTACAAAATAAGACATGTATGCCAAGAGGAGGTGGAAACAGGTGCAGTACCTGACGGACATCTTTTGGAAGCATTGGACTAAAGAGTATTTGCCGCTTCTACAAGAAAGGCAAAAGTGGCTAGTAACCAGGAGTAATTTGAAAGCAGGAGATGTTGTGCTTATAGTTGATGACAGCGCACCAAGAAATTCCTGGTTGATGGGAAAAGTTGAAAGGACAATTTCTGATACAAAAGGTTTTGTCAGACGTGTATTCGTGAAAACTAAAACTAGTGTTTTGGAAAGGCCAATTGATAAGTTATGTTTATTGCTTGAAATGGATGAGTAATTGATGTAAGATGCTCGTATGTGATGTTTATGCTTAAAACATGGGATTTATACATATTGGATTTGAATAATTTTGAGTTCAAGTAAATGTGGATTTGAAATATACTGTTTATGTTAACAGGTAAATAACTTCAGTTCTAAACAAGCAATAGAAGTTTTGAGTTTTGAAATTTAAATGTCGCTTTAATGTGTCAAGATGTAATTGTTATGCCTCAAGCAGTAACAATTAGGGGCCGGAATGTAAGCGCCATTTACACATTTGGTTGTTTTATTTTGAAGGTTTGACCGGCTGAAGTCGGTACACAGGAAGTGTGCTTTATTGTGAAATGTACAGGAAATACACGAGTGATGGCGGAGCGACGCGGTTGTCTTAACGTTGCGGTTGACGTTGCCGGTGTCGAGCCAAATGCCTACTCAAAGCGTAAACAGGCTTGTGTCATCATTCACCAGAAGTGGTTATAGAAAACAAGAATTAATACAGACAGTATGCGTTACTAGAAACTTAAGATAGCCACTATAATACTCTCGACTTGAGAAACACACATCTGAAGTCCTTGGATCGCGCTAGCTTTTCCGATTTCCACCGGTTCCAGTTGAACCGAGATACTCTCCATCAAAGCTCTGCTCTTCCCGATGTATGACAAATTGGACCTGGTCTGAGTTAACGCCTTCAGAGGAGTGGGACGCACATATGGATTCCGTATGGCTCATTCCTTTGTGCTATAACTAGTTGTTATGATGGAGAGCTGTAATCTACATACACTCCAAATGTTCTCCATGATCTCCTTTGCCAGCGTCCAATGTTAGGCTGTGCTATCAGGACGCTGCAGCTGAAACAGCAGATCGTGTACCATGGGTGGATCCAAGGAAGGGGCGGGGGGCTGGTTTAGCGGGATATTGATTCGGCCTTTCCCAAAAAAATGAGAGATTGAAAAAAAAGCGCTAACGTTTATTCAACAAAACCAAAAGGCATTATCTTACGAACATAGTAAGCACATAGGCACTAGCATATGCTGTTTTAAAGCGCTTGTCTTAAATTTCATCAGTTTTGCTGGATTTGGCATTATCTGGTGGTCAAAAAAAGTTTGTTTTCATACATCCAATCCCAGAGCTCTATTCAAAACAAATGTGACCCTGAGCACAAGGAAAGTGTACACGTGTGTGTCACAATTTTTTTTCTGTTCACAAATTTTTGTGTTACGCCGGCAGAAATCCAGCGGTCAAAGTCAAAGCATCTGTATTGTCCCTTGCAGGGAAATTAGTTTGCAACCAGTATAAAAACTCTCACACAAAGACAAACATACACACACGAAGGCGGAATTGACAACATAGTGGGCAATGAGAACCAAAGCAGGTTGTCAAAGCCTCTCTCCCTTGACATCAAAGCAATCGCCCGCTCTCCCTTGACATCAAAGCAATCGCCCTCTTTCCCTTGACACCTGCTGTCGCCCTTGACACCTGCTGACCCCCCCCCCTTCACCCCGGTACACCAGCTGGCCATCAAAGCAATCGCCCGCTCTCCCTTGACATCAAAGCAATCGCCATCACCATTAAAAAGCCTCCACTGTGGACCAGTCTTCGCTGGAACGTCGCCATTCATGGACTTCTGCCTGCCTGCCTGCCTGCAACTGAGCCAACTCCTGCTCTACCCCTGAGATTTGTCACTTCAATAAAGACTTGATTTCTTCCCTTACCTGGTTGTCCCGTCTGCTTTTGGGTTCTTTCCTGATACGTGACAGTACGTTCCAGCCACTATGGACCCAGCAGACCATTCCACCACAGACCTGGCCACGGTCTGCCAGGCTGTAGCCAACCAGGAATCGGTCCTCGGCCAGCACAGCCATGTGCTACAGGAGATGGCTGACGCCCTCCGTGAGCTCGGCTCAAAGATCTCCGGAATCCAGACCCAACTTAGTGCCTCCGCTAGCCCGGGACCCGCCCCTCCAGCTCCGCCACCCTCAGCGCCATCAACTTCAGCTAAGGAACCATGGGTTGCCCCCCCCCCCCGATAAGTATGATGGAGATTTTGGACTTTGTCGCCCTTTTTTGATGCAGTGTGAGATTGTGTTTAACCAGCAGCCCCAGTCATATTCCACGGATGGAGCCAAAGTCGCTTACATCATGGGTCTTCTCCGGGGAAGCGCTCTGGATTGGGCTACAGCGGTGTGGGAGATGCGGGCCTCCACTTCCTCATCCCACGCTGAGTTCACAACTGCTTTTCGCCAGGTTTTTGATCATCCCGTGCGGGGAAAGGATGCTTCAAAAGACTGATCTCTCTCCGCCAGGGTTCCCGCAGCGTTGCTGACTACTCAGTTGAGTTCCGTAAGCTATCAGCGGAGAGCGGATGGAACAACGAGTCCCTCCAGGCCGGGTTTTCCAACGGTCAAAGCGAATCCATAAAGGACGAATTGGTTTCCTACCCCGAGCCTGGAGGGTTGGAGGAATTGGTTACCCTGGCCATTCGTGTGGACAACCGTCTCCGGGAGCGGGGGAGAGAGTGAACGCGCCGCTTTCCTGGTCACAACAACTTTCCACGGGCCACACCTCCAAACTCTGGGGGCCGAGCTCGCTCGAATGAGGCTGCCGTCCTCCGAGAAAGCCCGAGGCGTGACTCTTCCCCAGCTTCGGAGCCGATGCAACTCGGCCGCTTCCGGCTCAACCCGGAGGAGCGTCAACGCCGCATCACCGAGAACAGCTGCTTGTATTGTGGTCAGCCTGGTCACTTTCTCGCCTCCTGCCCTCACCGTCCGTCAAACTAGCAGCCTCACGAGGGAGGAGGAGGATCCTCGTGAGCCTAACTGTCTGCACTCTGTCTCCTCGTCCACGTACCCAGTTGCAAGCTACCATCAGTTTTAAAGGTCAGTCCACTAAACTTTTGGCTTTAATTGACTCTGGGGCTGATGAAAGCTTTTTGGATGCAAGTGTTGTGAAGCAGTTAGGTCTTGCCACTGTGAGTCTGGACCAGCCTCTTGAAGCTAATGCCCTGGATGGACGTCTCCTGGCCCGGATAACCTCTAAGACCGAGCCTGTGCGCCTCCTGTTGTCGGGGAAACCATAAAGAGGAGTTAAGTTTTTTTGTTATCAATTCTCCATTTGTTCCCATTATACTTGGTCATCCTGGCTGGTTAAACATAGTCCCCATATTGATTGGTCATCGGCCAGAATTTCAAGTTGGAGTCCCGTCTGTCATGCCATATGCCTACAGTCTGCTCTGCCTCAGTCTGTCCCCTGTCAGGTGTCAAGCTCTGAGACCTCTGACCTGTCACTGGTGCCTCCAGAGTACCACGACCTCCAAGCCATGTTCAACAAGCAGCAAGCTCTCTCCCTGCCTCCTCATCGCCCCTATGATTGCGCTATTGACCTGCTGCCGGGCGCTCCCCTCCCCAGCAGTCGTCTATATAGCCTCTCCAAGCCTGTGCGGGAGTCCATGGAGAGGTACATCAAGGACTCCTTGGCGGCTAGTCTTATTCGCCCTTCATCGTCACCCCTTGGTGCGGGGTTCTTTTTTGTGGCCAAGAAGGACAAAACCCTCCGGCCGTGTATTGACTATAGAGGCCTCAATAACATCACAGTCAAGAATAAGTACCCTCTGCCCCTCATGACTTCTGCTTTTGATTCTCTCCAGGGAGCCACAGTGTTCACTAAACTAGACCTCCACAATGCTTACCACCTGGTCTGGGTTCGAGACGGAGATAAATGGAAGACTGCCTTCAACACCCTGAAGTAATACTTGGGGTAGTATTGGTCGAGGATCAATGACCACACCGGGTTATAGAACTCAGGTTTAATCGTGGCTCAGTTGGCAGACGTAATAACCATACATGGTAGTGGTGTAACCATAATAACAGTCCGGGTAGTACATAACACCTAGTTTAGTTCCAGTGGATATACACTCACTGGCCACTTTATTAGGTACACCTTGCTAGTACCGGGTTTGACCCCCTTTTGCCTTCAGAACTGCCTTAATCCTTCGTGGCATATATTCAACAAGGTACTGGAAACATTCCTCAGAGAGTTTGGTCCATATTGACATGATAGCATCACGCAGTTGCTGCAGATTTGTCGGCTGTACATCCATGATGCGAATCTCCCGGTCCACCACATCCCAAAGGTGCTCTATTGGATTGAGATTTGGTGACTGTGGAGGCCATTTGAGTACAGTGAACTCATTGTCATGTTCAAGAAACCAGTCTGAGATGATTCGAGCTTTATGACATGGCGCGTTATCCTGCTGGAAGTAGCCATCAGAAGATGGGAACACTGTGGTCATAAAGGGATGGACATGGTCAGCAACAATACTCAGGTAGGCTGTGGCGTTGACACGATGCTCAATTGGTACTAAGGGGCCCAAAGTGTGCCAAGAAAATATCCCCCACACCATTACACCACCACCACCAGCCTGAACCGTTGATACAAGGCAGGATGGATCCATGCTTTCATGTTGTTGATGCCAAATTCTGACCCTACCATCCGAATGTCGCAGCAGAAATTGAGACTCATCAGACCAGGCAACGTTTTTCCAATCTTCTGTTGTCCAATTTTGGTGAGCCTGTGCGAATTGTAGCCTCAGTTTCCTGTTCTTAGCTGACAGCAGTGGCACCCGGTGTGGTCTTCTGCTGCTGTAGCCCATCTGCCTCAAGGTTCGACGTGTTGTGCGTTCAGAGAAGCTCTTCTGCATACCTCGGTTGTAATGAGTGGTTATTTGAGTTACTGTTGCCTTTCTGTCAGCTCGAACCAGTCTGGCCATTCTCCTCTGACCTCTGGCATCAACAAGGCATTTTTGCCCACAGAACTGTCGCTCACTCGATATTTTCTCTTTTTCGGACCATTCTCTGTAAACCCTAGAGATGGTTGTGCGTGAAAATCCCAGTAGATCAGCAGTTTCTGAAATACTCAGACCAGCCTGTCTGGCACCAACAACCATGCCACGTTCAAAGTCACTTAAATCACCTTTCTTCCCCATTCTGATGCTCGGTTTGAACTGCAGCAGATCGTCTTGACCATGTCTACATGCCTAAATGCATTGAGTTGCTGCCATGTGATTGGCTGATTAGAAATTTGCGTTAACGAGCAGTTGGACAGGTGTGCCTAATAAAGTGGCCGGTGAGTGTACATGGCGTTATATCACTACATCGCCCCTGTTTAGTTTTCAATTTTTTCATTACACAGAGGTTGCCTTCTCTTTTTTTTTAGACAACACACTCAGAATTGTCCATCTCAAAAAACAATAAACATATTCAGAGCCCTCCTTTTGTGTGTGATTGTCTCTACTCATAGTCCTTGTAGTGAGCTGGTTTGGAGACAGCTCTTCGATATCTTGTGCGTCCTGTCTTGTGTGTTTCACAGGTTTGGCTGGAAGAAGTTCCAGCTGCATGAGTGTCCCGTTGAGATTCTGTGAAGCGGGGTTCTTGCGCTCCTCGGTGCATGGGGGTGGTGAATGTCCCGCAGGTGGCTCCTGCCACGTCTGAGTTTGTTCCCATTTGATGTTTGCACAATGTAGCTCCTTGGCTCATCGCACTTTTGTACGACGGTGGCTGGATACCAAGTCCCTTTTTCCTTGTTTAGGACAGATACGTGCTGTCCGGGACCGAGTGGAGGTAGTTCTCTGCTGCTGCTGCGGTCATGATGTTCCTTCATGTTTGCTGTTCTCTGCTCCAGGTGGAGTAGGTTTTCCTCCTTGCCTGAGTCCCCTCGACTCAGCAGCAGGGTGGTGACCAGCCTTCCGAAGATCAGTTCTGCTGGTGATGGTAGTTTACTGTCGATGGGTGTTGCTCTGACCTGTAGTAAGGCCACTTGTATGTTACCTCCTTGTCTCATGGTTTTCTTCACAATGGATTTGATGTGTTGCACATGCCTCTCAATTAATCCATTGCTTTTTGGATAGTGGGGTGAGCTTGTCACGTGCCTGATTCCCAAGTCAGCCGTGAATTTCTGGAACACGTGCCCTGTGTACTGGGGTCCATTATCTGTAAGTATCTCGTCAGGCCTTCCAAAAAGAGACATGTACATTTCCATTTTTTGTGCAACTGCCCGGCTGGACACAGGCATGGGCATTTCATCCATTAGAGGGAACTTAGAATATCTGTCCACAATCAGTAAATACTGATGTCCATCGATCTCGAATTGATCAGAAGCTAGGGATTGCCATGGTTTTGACGGTGTGTTGTGTGGGTTGAGAGGTTGCTTTGGATTTGCATCCTGATGTTCCACGCATACGCTACATGACCTGCAGACTCTTTCGATGTCATCGTTCATTCTGATCCAGTAGACACTTTCTCTCGCCAGTCGCCGTGTCTTTTCGATGCCCTGGTGTCCTACATGCAGCTGTTCAAGTATAGAATCAGTCATGGAGTCTGGGATGAGCACCTGTCTGCCTTTGAATATGACTCCTGCTTCAACTGCGAGCTCATCTCTGAATGACCAGTACTCACGTAGTTGTCTTGGTAGAGCTTTGATGTTGTCTGGCCATCCCTGGTGGATCAGCTCTTTCAGTGCATTGAGTCTGGGGTCGCTGGTGGTTTCCGTGCGGAGTGCGTCCTGTTTCTCAGGAGAGAAGTTTATCATTGCAACAGTGAGCATCTCTGGATCCTCGACTTCTGCCTCTATCCCGTCAATGTGCTTGTCCAGCTCGATGTTGCTGTTGTTCTCGGGGTTGGGTAGTCGGCTGAGTGTGTCTGCCAGGACCATCTGGTTTCCTGGTCGATACGTGACCTCGTAGTTGTATCCTTGTGTTTTTATCAGCATTCGCTGAATCCGTGGCGGGGTGGCATGCAGTGGCTTTGTGCATATGGTAACGAGGGGTTTGTGGTCTGTAACTACAATGAATGACTTCCCATACAGGTAGGTATGGTATCGCTGCATTCCATAGACTATGGCCAGCATTTCTCTCTCTATGTTGCTGTACCTGGATTGGCAGTCGTCCAGTGTCTTTGAGCCAAAAGCTATGGGTCTTTTGTTCTGCACTAATGCCACGCCCAGTCCTTTCTGTGATGCATCGACCTCAAGTGTCAGAGGTGTGCTTGGATCATAGTACTTCAGGCAGTCATGTTCGTTGATAACTGATTTCAGGTCCTCAAAGCTCTTTTGGTGGTCAGTGTCCCATGTCCAAGGCATGTCACTTTTCAACAGCACCCTCAGTGTGTGTGCTTTGTCTGCGAACTTTGGGATGTAGGGTGACAGGTAGGTCAGCATCCCCAAGAATCTGCTCAGTTCATCTTTGTTCTGGGATGTCGGCATTTTCTGGATGTCCCTGATTTTGGCTGGGTCAGGTTTGATACCTTTGTCTGTGTACAGGTTGCCAAAGAATGAGATGCTTGTCTGTTTGATTGTGCACTTGTCACTGTTGAACACAATACCTGTCTTGGCTGCTCTCTCCATCAGGTTGGTCAGGTTCCTGTCATGCTCCTCTTCGCTTGCTCCGTAGACTGCGATATCATCGGCTATGCTGACGACACCGTCGAGCCCCTCCAGGATTTGGTCCATCTTTGCCTGGAAGAGATCTTGAGAGACACTGAGACCAAATGGCAAAGGTTTCCAGCAGTATCTACCAAATGGAGTTCGGAATGTGGTTAGCAGTTGTGACTCTTCCTCTAGGTGTATTGAACACTATCCAGCTTTTGCGTCAAGTTTGCTGAATATTTTTGCATTTGCAAACTTCGGGTTCAGTTCCTCCACAGTAGGAATCTTGTGTGGGCATCTCCTAAGGCTGGCATTAAGCTTTTGGGGGTCTAAGCATATGCGAAGGGAACCGTCTTTCTTTGTACTGTATGCCAGACTCGAGCACCAGTCTGTGTGCTGTTCTACTTTTCTTAACACATCTTGTTCGACTAGGTTATTCAGTTCATCTTGCAGTTTGTCTTTGATGTGAATGCTGCACTTACGTGGTGGGTCTATGAATGGTTCAGCATCCTTTTTCAGGAAGAGCTTGGCCTTTCCACTGAAGTTGCCAATTTTGTCAAACCGGTCTGGGTATGCTCTCTTTAGGTCTGCACTGTTAGATATGGTCATTTTGGGTTTTGTCTGTCTTGTGTTGACTTTTTTCTGGTTTGCATATCCTTTCTCGGTCACTGCATCTACATTGACAGTCACTAGGTTTAACAGTTCACATGTTGGCAGCCCAACTATGGCTGGCCCTGGTACGTCTACAACATAGAACTTTGCATTGATCCATTTGGATTCTTTGTACTGGCATGGAATGTCAATGGTGCCTAGGCAGGGGATGGCGTGACCACTGTATGCAGATAGCCTCCTGTTGGTTTTTTTCAGTCGTTTCTGGGTGCATGCATTTTCACCATACATCTGCTTGAAGGTACGCAATGGGAGTGTGTTGCCTGACGCACCTGTGTCTATCTTCAGACGTAGTGTGTATCCACGACCAGGTAGGTGAGGTGGTGTCACCTTCAGGACTGTGTACGTCTCCTCTCTGGCCGGCTTGCTGTCTATGCTATGCATGCACTTTTCACTGATAGTTATGGAGTGGAACTGTTTCTGGTAAGTACTTTCGTTCTCACTGTCTGTTTCACTGCTACTCTCTACAGCATGTATGCGAGTCCTGCTCTGTTGCTTTTTGTCTATATAGGTTTTGCGCTTGTGCTGTTTGTCTTGTGGTGTGTGGGACTTACTTCCCCCGCTCCTGCTCTGGCTGGAGTGTTCCTGGCACTCTCGTTTGGCCGTCCTGCAGCACCGCTCCCAGTGACCTTTTGCACCACACGCATTGCATTCATCATCATATGCAGGACATCGACGTGGTTTGTGGCTTCTCCCACAGTTACGACATATGCGGTCCCTGTCCACAGCGTGGATTCTCTCATTGTGTGACAGGCTAAGTTTGTCTAACTGTTCATTGCCTGCTGTCAGGGCTTCATATTTTCGTCCCTCGGCCAGAACCTCTGCTAAGGAATATCCTTTTGGTTTGCTGTATAGATCATTCCTCAGGGCATCATGGGGAGTGCTCACAATAATAAGCTCAATCATACGCTCGTTAAGCTCTTTGTCTGAAAACGGACATTTCTGTGCTAGTGTTCTGGCTCTGGTCACAAAATCATCAATATTCTCATCTGGTTTCTGTCTGTGTTGCATCAGTTGCAGTCTATGGATTCTGAAATTTACGTTCAACTTTAGCAGTTTTTCAAAGAAGTCCCATAGTTTGGCAGGCTTTTTCTTTTCATCATCGCTGAGACCACTGGATAAAGGATATTCCTTCACCACCCCCATGCACTGAGAAGCGCAAGAACCCGCTTCACAGAACCCCAACGGGACACTCATGCAGCTGGAAATTCTTCCAGCCAAACCTGTGAAACACACAAGACAGTACGCACAAGATATGGAAGGGCTGTTTCCAAACCAGCTCACTACAAGGACTATGAGTAGAGACAATCACACACAAAAGGAGGGCTCTGAATATGTTTATTGTTTTTTGAGATGGACAATTCTGAGTGTGTTGTCTAAAAAAAAAAAGAAAGAAAAAAGAGAAGGCAACCTCTGTGTAATGACTGTACAATGCTGATCAATGATTGTACCACATTGGAATGTTCTAGAGTATTTTGATACTGTAAAAATTGAAAACTAAACAGGGGGGATGTAGTGATATAATGCCATGTATATCCACTGGAACTACACTAGGTGTTATGTACTACCCGGACTGTTATTATGGTTACACCACTACCATGTATGGTTATTACGTCTGCCTACTGAGCCAGGATTAAACCTGAGTTCTATAACCCGGTGTGGTCATTGATCCTCGACCAATACTACCCCAAGTATTACTTCACTGCTCAGATGGCCGGCATATGATTCTGACTTTACACCGGAATCTTTAGATGGTAGATATAAACAAATATTTTGGAATCA
This sequence comes from Lampris incognitus, assembly GCF_029633865.1. Lineage (NCBI taxonomy): Eukaryota > Metazoa > Chordata > Actinopteri > Lampriformes > Lampridae > Lampris > Lampris incognitus. The sequence continues at coordinate 46,563,730 of NC_079219.1, forward strand.
CTTCCATATGCAAGACTGTTAAAAACTGGGTGCTTGACAGTTTTGATAATCTATGCGAAACTGGAAAAACCATCCGTCAACAGAGGAGGAGGTCTGCGACACCACCTATCTCCCACTTACAATGCAGTCCTTTCATCTCTACCCAGGAGACTCAAGAAGCCTAGCCTCCAAGAACAACAGCCGGTCACTAACGGCTCCAATGACTCTCATGACCACTGAACAATGAAGTCGAAACTAACACCCCCAACGACCGTCGCTGCTAAACAAATGCAAATCTATAGCTCCGATGGCGGCGGGCCCGGCTGAACATCCGAGCCCAGGAGAGCCACGCATGTCAATAGCTCCGATAACGACGGGCGCGGCCATTACATCGGTACACAAAAGAGCCACGCATATTTATGGCTCTGTTAGCGACGGGCGTTGGTAAACATCGGATCACAAAGAGCCATGCATATCAATAGCTCTGACAACGACTCCTAGAGGATAAATTCTGAGTCTCATCACCAGCCAGTCAGACTAGCTTGGTCTAGTCAGGAAGGCACGAACTGAGGATGCCTCTTGGATGAGAGGCGAATCGTCTTCACGGATATATACCAAGTCCAGTTGCACTTGATTCAACTCCTTTGGATAATCTATGTCAGACATATCAGTTGGGGAGGCAGAACTTTTATAGGTATTTAAAGCTCCGTGCTTACTTTTCTAAAAAGATAAAAGTTTCTAATCCAATCTGCTGGGAAAAAAAGCTGATTCGCTTTTTTATCACCCCTAAACAGAAGTCCAAACAAACCAGCACTCAGCTGAGCTGTTGGAGGGAATGTGGAGAAATCATGGTTGATCATGCTCATGATTTTTGGTCGTGTCCCTCCATTCAGACGTTTTGGAAGGAAGTATCAGTTATAATCTCAAAAACCCTGGGTTTTAGCATTAGTACTACATTCTCATCCTTGTTTCTTGGACATATCCCCGACGGACTAAGTAAAACTGATGTCTTATCTTTTGAAGATCTTGCTGGCGGCAAGTAAAAAGGCCATTATAAAACACTGGCTTCAGAAAAATAGCCCTACCATTGGACTTTTCATCAATATTGTCAAACAATTACATCTTTCAGAACAGATAACTTATTCTGTTCGGCTCCGAAAAGAACTGGGATAAAAACGGTGGGGGGAAATGGTGTACTTATTTGGCCAATGAGAAGGATAGCTCATAGTTATAGTAAGTACACTGCATATGAGACATTCTACTTTAGCGGTTTCTTGATTGTCCCATGACCTCCCGTTTTTTCCGTTCTTTTTTCCGTTCTTTTTTCCGTTTGTTTTATTTTCGTGTTCCTGTAATGAAGAAAATACTCAGAAATACGTTTAAAAAAGGAGAAAACAGAAAGAGACATCAAAACAAAGACGAGGGAAAAAAGACTTGTACAGACGGAACTTAACCTTTTCCTTTAGGCTATAGGATTCTATCTTATTGAACGTGTAGAATTAACAATTGCAGAACATATGCAAAATTATATTCACAGCTTTTGAGGTTTCAACGATTTTTGAATAGTGATAAACAATCTAAACTTCACAGTCAAACCTTATCATAACCGTAGTGATATTTCTTCGCCATCACATTTATCAACTTCTTTGTCAACAATCTACTACTACTACTACTTTCGGCTGCTCCCGTTAGGGGTCGCCACAGCGGATCATCCGTTTCCATTTCTTCCTGTCTTCTGCGTCTTCCTCTGTCACACCAGCCACCTGCATGTCTTCCCTCACCACATCCATAAACCTCCTCTTTGGGCTTCCTCTTCTCCTCTTCCCTGGCAGCTCCATATTCAGCATCCTTCTCCCAATATACTCAGCATCTCTCCTCCACACATGTCCAAGTCATCTCAATCTTGCCTCTCTTGCTTTGTCTCCAAACCGTCCAACCTGAGCGGTCCCTCTAATATAATCATTCCTAATCCTGTCCTTCTTCATCACTCCCAGTGAAAATCTTAGCATCTTCAACTCTGCCACCTCCAGCTCCACCTCCTGTCTTTTCGTCAGTGCCACTGTCTCCAAACCATATAACATAGCTGGTCTCACAACCATCTTGTAAACTTTCCCTTTAACTCTTGCTGATACCCTTCTGTCGCAAATCACTCCTGAGACACTTCTCCACCCACTCCAACCTGCCTGCACTCTCTTTTTCACCTCTCTACTGCACTCCCCATTACTTTGGACAGTTGACCCCAAGTATTTAAACTCAAATGCCTTTGTCACCTCCACTCCTTGCATCCTGACCATTCCACTGTCCTCTCTCTCATTCACGCATAGGTATTCCGTCTTGCTCCTACTGACTTTCATTCCTCTTCTCTCCAGTGCATACCTCCACCTCTCCAGGCTCTCCTCAACCTGCACCCTACTCTCGCTACAGATCACAATGTCATCCGCGAACATCATCGTCCATGGAGACTCCTGCCTGATCTTGTCCGTCAACCTGTCCATCACCATTGCAAACAAGAAAGGGCTAAGAGCCGATCCTTGATGTAATCCCACCTCCACCTTGAACCCATCTGTCATTCCAACCGCACACCTCACCATTGTCACACTGCCCTCATATGTATCCTGCTCCACTCCTACATACTTCTCTGCAACTCCTGACTTCCTCATACAATACCACACCTCCTCTCTCAGCACTCTGTCATAAGCTTTCTCTAAATCTACAAAGACACAATGCAACTCTTTCTGGCCTTCTCTATACTTCTCAATCAACATTCTCAAAGCAAACATCGCATCTGTGGTGCTCTTTCGTGGCATGAAACCATACTGCTGCTTGCTGATCGTCACCTCTCCTCTTAACCTAGCTTCTATTACTCTTTCCCAAATCTTCATGCTGTGGCTGATCAACTTTATACCTCTGTAGTTGTTACAGTTCTGCACATCGCCCTTGTTCTTGAAAATCGGTACCAGTATGCTTCTACTCCACTCCTCAGGCATCCTCTCACTTTCCAGGATTGTGTTAAACAATCTAGTTAAAAACTCCACTGCCATCTCTCCTAAACATCTCCATGCCTCCACAGGTATGTCATCAGGACCAACTGCCTTTCCACTCTTCATCCTCTTCATAGCTGCCCTCACTTCCTCCTTGCTAATCCGCTGAACTTCCTGATTCACTATCCCTACATCATCCAACCTTCTCTCTCTCTCATTTTCTTCATTCATCAGCCCCTCAAAGTACTCCTTCCACCTTCTTAGCACACTCTCCTCGCTTGTCAGTGTAACGGGGGCAGTCCTATGCTGTTCTATGCTGGTCAGCCTGCTGCACGCCCGTCACTCTCATCAGTAGCTCTGCGTTGTGTTCTAGTTGTGTGGGGCCCCAGGTGTTGTGGGGGGCCCTCAGTCTCTCATCATCATCATCATGATCAAGGAAGGAGCGGGGACACACAGGACTCTATTTGGCCCACCTTGCCATTTATTTTGGATTCAAACCCTTCGACAACCGTCCAGTCCTCCAGCGGGAGCGGTGTTTCTTACGGACGTGGGGGTCGAAGTTCAACCACTGCCCGGACTCCACTCGTGTGCGTTGGAAGGAGAAACCGTCCACGGGACTCCGATGTAAGAAAGGATAAACAAGTATTTTATCCCACAGCTTGCAGTATCTTCTTACAGGGATACTCAAGGTTACGTTCTCCTCAACCAGCAAAACTGTCCCACGGCAAGAAACACGTGTGGCTCGGCTCGATTGCTGCTTGAGACTCCTCCCACAAAACAAAAATGGCCTCTCCCGCGTTCCGTCTTCCATGTACCCATAAGACCTCTCTCTTAAAGCGACAGTACACGTATGTGACGGTCGTTGTAAAACACATAAAAGTAAATAATGACATAAAATAAAATGTAGTAAACACAAATAACAGCACACAGACAGGATTTGGTGATATTTCATACTCAAACAAAATAAAATAAAAACATTATTTTTAACCTGGTTACATTCACCCCTCCTGAAATTCACCAACATCCTGACAGCAGGATAAAAAGAGAAAGAGGAAAGGAAAAGCCCATCACTAACTACTGGCACAAGTGAAAAGAAGGACCTAGTCCTCCAGTCAACTTAGGAGCTACCTCGGTTACGAGGTCCAGAAAATAATGAGGTTGATCAAGTCTCAGAATTCCCTTAGATCAATGTGACGCCTGATACGCCACACCATGCACTTGGCCCAAAACAACCCTGTCTGATAGACACCTAATAACTCACATTAAACTAGTTTGAATGACTCCAACCTCCATCAAAGTTCAAACCCTCACACTCCGTAGAAATGGCATCTGAGCCATAGATTCTATGAACCTGTTCACTGACCTCACCACCCTCCCTGTGCGTGTCCTAACCCGACCATCGCTCTCTACTTGTGTGCGTGAGACAGTGCGAGCTGCAACATCTGTATCGAGTGAGTGTGGTGCTTCTGTGTGCGAATCAGTGTGAGATATAACACCAACATCGAGTGAGTGTGATGCCTCTATGTGTGGTGCATGTGTGTTGTGTGGTGCGTGTGTGTTGGAAGGAGAAACCGTCCACGGGACTCCGATGTAAGAAAGGATAAACAAGTATTTTATCCCACAGCTTGCAGTATCTTCTTACAGGGATACTCAAGGTTACGTTCTCCACAACCAGCAAAACTGTCCCACGGTAAGAAACACGTGTGGCTCGGCTCGATTGCTGCTTGAGACTCCTCCCACAAAACAAAAATGGCCTCTCCCGCGTTCCGTCTTCCGTGTACCCATAAGACCTCTCTCTTAAAGCGACAGTACACGTATATGACGGTCGTTGTAAAACACATAAAAGTAAATAATGACATAAAATAAAATTTAGTAAACACAAATAACAGCACACAGACAGGATTTGGTGATATTTCATACTCAAACAAAATAAAATAAAAACATTAATTTTAACCTGGTTACATCAGCACATTTCCATCTCTATCCTTGATCGCCCTAACTTGCTGCACATCCTTTGCAGCTTGGTCCCTCTGTCTAGCCAATCGGTACAAGTCCTTTTCTCCTTCCTTAGTATCTAATCTGTCATACAACTCACCATACGCCTTTTCCTTTGCCTTTGCCACCTCTCTCTTTGCTTTACGCTGCATCTCCTTGTACTCCTGTCTACTTTCTTCATCTCTCTTACTATCCCACTTCTTCTTTGCCAACCTTTTCGTCTGTATAATTTGCTGCACTTCCTCATTCCACCACCAAGTCTCCTTGTCTTCCTTCCTCTGTCCTGATGACACACCAAGTACCTTCCTAGCTGTCTCCCTCACTATTTCTGCAGTGGTTTTCCAGCCATCTGGCAACTCTTCACTACCACCCAGTGCCTGTCTTAACTCCTGCCTGAACTCCACACAACAGTCTTCCTTCTTCAACTTCCACCATTTGATCTTCGGCTGTGTCTTCACTCGCTTCCTCTTCTTGGTCTCCAAAGTCATCTTACAGACCACCATCCGATGCTGCCTAGCTACGTTCTCCCCTGTCACCACCTTGCAGTCTCCAATCCCTTTTAGATGGCGCCTTCTACATAAGATATAGTCCACCTGTGTGCACTTTCCTCCACTCTTGTACGTCAGCCTGTGTTCCTCCCTCTTCTTGAAATATGTATTCACCACAGCCATTTCCATCCTTTTCGCAAAATCAACCACCATCTGTCCTTCCACATTTCTCTTCTTGACTCCATACCTTCCCATCACCTCCTCATCACCTCTGTTCCCTTCACCAACATGTCCATTGAAGTCCGCTCCAATCACCACTCTCTCCTCCTTGGGTACCCTCTCCACCATGTCGTCCAATTCACTCCAGAATTCTTCTTTCTCCTCCATCTCACACCCAACTTGCGGGGCATATGCACTGATAACATTCAGCAATAAACCTTCAATTTCCAGCTTCATACTCATCACTCTGTCTGACACTCTCTTCACCTCCAGCACGCTCTTGACATACTCTTCCTTCAGAATTACCCCTACCCCATTACTCCTCCCATTCACACCATGGTAGAAGAGTTTGAACCCACCCCCGATACTCCTGGCCTTACTCCCCTTCCACCTGGTCTCTTGCACACACAGTATGCCTACCTTTCTTCTTTCCATCATGTCAGCCAGCTCTCTCCCTTTACCAGTCATAGTGCCAACATTCAAAGTTCCAACTCTCACCTCCACATGCCTACCCTTCCTCCTCTCTAGCTGCCTCTGGACATGTTTTCCCCCTCTCCTTCTCCTTCGCCCTACAGTACCATAGTTTCCACCGACACCCTGCAGGTTAACAGTACCGGTGGCGGTCGTTGGTAACCCGGGCCTCGACCGATCCGGTACGTAAGTCTTATTTATGATCCGCATATTTGATTTGGCAAAGATTTTACACCGGATGCCCTTCCTGACGCAACCCTCCCCATTTGTCCGGGCTTGGGACCGGCACTAAGGATGCACTGGCTTGTGCATCCTCAGTGGCTGGGTTAACTTCTTTGTCAACAATACTGGGGTCATATTAGTATTCGTTTACCTTTACATTCCATCAGGATGCACTTCTTTACATTCAATAAACGCTCTGACTCCACTGAAGTAGGCAGCCTTGTCCTCCTTTCTTACCTTCTCCACCGCTGGTCACAGACGACTCATTGCTGCTTTGTCAATGGTGGTGAGATCCTCCTTGAAGATGTATCCATGACTTTTCAGAAAGACGCTTTGCTTGGCATACTTCCATGTAAGATCCCTCGCTGCTCTCAACACAAATCCCATGGTGATCGGGCGCGGTCTCACGTTTCTTTCTTCCCAGTTTTAAGTCGACCAAGACGGTGTGCTATGTCAACTGCTGCTGCCACGTCATTCTTCACCGCCTCTGGAATCACCACATTGCAGATTTCTCTGACTCTGGCTTTTACTTTGTCAGCAGGATTTCAGACATCATCAATCATCATCAAGACACTATCTTCGGCTGTATCGCTCTTGCCCATTAAGTCTTGATTCCAGTTCTGACATATTCTTCTTTAACTCCACATTTTCTATTTTCAGCATATCGCTTTCCTTCCTTAATTCCATGATCTCTATTTTAACTGAGTTAAGAGCCTCACTCATGTTCTCAATTTCAGCGGAGTTCTCCGTGATCATCCCTTTGAGTTGATCTGCTCTTTCATTGATTTTCACAGAGAGGCTCTGTATGATGTTTTTTTGCACTTCAATCGGGGTTAATTCGGCAGTTGACGGACCATTCCTCAGTTTTTTGGCGGCTTGGGTGTACATCTTAGCTAGCTTAGTTGAATGTAGACAGAATTACTTTGGCAGTCGAAAACTCGAATCACCGTCCGGTGGCGTGTAGTCATTAACATATCATTGAGATTAACCCGTGGCTCCCACTCCGCAAGCGACAACGTTAACCAGTCAACTAAAGGGTCTGACCCGTTAGTCAAGGACAAACGTGTCTACTTATCCATGCACGTTACAATATATATATATAAAGAGTTTGACAGAGAATAAAACTTACTGAAGCAAAAAAAAAAAACAAACCGCAAAAGTAAAACGTAACTTGCAAACAAATTATTTGTGTTATCATGTAAACAATGTGATAATATATCCTTTTGTTTACAGCTCCCTCTGTTTCTTTCTCACTGATCAGGCTTTTGCTATTGTCAGCTTTGCAGTCACTCTGCTGGCTCTCGTTTGTGCTCCGAGTCTTTGTTTGTACACAAACCTCTTGCGTAGGCGGGCTTTTTTCAGCGGTGCGTCCCCATTGGCTAGTTAGTTTTGAGTGACACAGCTCAGTGCCCCGGAAGCTCACTGCTCGGTGCGGCAAGCGCGAAAAACAACACGGACACCCTGAACACAGCACTGGGATTGACTGGATTGACTGGATTCCTACAAGATTATTCAAGTGTAAGTATTGTAACATGCATGTATAACTAGAAACGTTAGGCCTTCACTAACGAATCAGAACGTTTAGTCGAGCGGTTAGTCTTGTCTCCCGCGGCGCGGGAAATACGTGTTCGCGTCCCGGCTGCGGCAGTTCATGTGGTTGGACCCCAAATTCGCTATATTACCCCCTTCCGTTTTTTTTTTTTTTTTTGGATAAGTTGACACGTTAGCCCTTGGCTAACGGGTCGGACCCTTTAGCGGCGGCGGTTCCCGAACTGCCCCCCCCCGAATTCGCTACATTGGTGTCAGAAGTGGGATGCGCGCGGACGCGCTTCCCTCAAGGGGGGGAGTGACGTAGTGTAACGTGCATGGATAAGTAGATACGTTAGCCCTTAGTCGAGCGGTTAGAGATATCTCCCGCGGTGAGGGAGATACGGGCTCGCGCCCCGGCCGCGGCAGTTCATGTGGTTGCTCCCCGAGTTTGCTGCAGTACTAGACGTTTTGTTTTGTTTTTTTGTTGTGTTAAGTTAGAAGTAAAGCTAAACTTTGCTATGTAAGTTAGCTTTTACCTTCCTAGCCAACTTTCAAGTAGGCTGTTACTCTGTGCGCGCGCGCAGTAAGTTTTATTCGCTCTCAAATTGTTTATATATATATATATATATATTGTGGCAGGATGAAGAAAAACACAGGAGACGAAGGCGAGTTTGCTGTTTATTCCTCAGCTCCAAAACCAAACTACAGCAGGAACAACCCTGCACCAGCAAGCCCGGGAACGTAAACCACGCCCCCAGCTCACAGTCCTGCTGGGTGAGGGGCATAGCCCCTAGTGTCCGCCACACAGCCCCCCCCCCCCGAACACCCAGAAGGGACTCCTGGAAAGAAAATTAGTCTCTCACTGGAGGCTTAAGCAGCCTGCCATAACGGCTGCGCCGTCCCTCAGCCGAAACAGTAGGTGAAACACTGTCCAAAGTCGGCTGAGAAGCAGAACGCTGAACCCGTGAAGACTGCCGGGGTCCTGGAAGGAGGACGACCCCGACGGGGAACCTGGGCCAGAAACACAACTTCGCCTGCCACCCTGTGCGCCGGTTTAAGCCTATCAAGCGTGACACGCTCCCTACGCCCACCCATATCCAGCACAAAACCCTTAGGACCCGTCTCAAGAACACGAAATGGGCCATCGTATGGGGGTCGGAGGGGCGAGCGGTGAGCATCATGCCGTACAAAAACAAAACGAGCCGACATGAGCTCCGCAGGCACGAACGACCGCGGAAAACAATGGTGAACGGAAAAGCCCATCACTAACTACTGGCACAAGTGAAAAGAAGGACCTAGTCCTCCAGTCAACTTAGGAGCTACCTCGGTTACGAGGTCCAGAAAATAATGAGGTTGATCAAGTCTCAGAATTCCCTTAGATCAATGTGACGCCTGATACGCCACACCATGCACTTGGCCCAAAACAACCCTGTCTGATAGACACCTAATAACTCACATTAAACTAGTTTGAATGACTCCAACCTCCATCAAAGTTCAAACCCTCACACTCCGTAGAAATGGCATCTGAGCCATAGATTCTATGAACCTGTTCACTGACCTCACCACCCTCCCTGTGCGTGTCCTAACCCGACCATCGCTCTCTACTTGTGTGCGTGAGACAGTGCGAGCTGCAACATCTGTATCGAGTGAGTGTGGTGCTTCTGTGTGCGAATCAGTGTGAGATATAACACCAACATCGAGTGAGTGTGATGCCTCTATGTGTGGTGCATGTGTGTTGTGTGGTGCGTGTGTGTTGGAAGGAGAAACCGTCCACGGGACTCCGATGTAAGAAAGGATAAACAAGTATTTTATCCCACAGCTTGCAGTATCTTCTTACAGGGATACTCAAGGTTACGTTCTCCACAACCAGCAAAACTGTCCCACGGTAAGAAACACGTGTGGCTCGGCTCGATTGCTGCTTGAGACTCCTCCCACAAAACAAAAATGGCCTCTCCCGCGTTCCGTCTTCCGTGTACCCATAAGACCTCTCTCTTAAAGCGACAGTACACGTATATGACGGTCGTTGTAAAACACATAAAAGTAAATAATGACATAAAATAAAATTTAGTAAACACAAATAACAGCACACAGACAGGATTTGGTGATATTTCATACTCAAACAAAATAAAATAAAAACATTAATTTTAACCTGGTTACATCAGCACATTTCCATCTCTATCCTTGATCGCCCTAACTTGCTGCACATCCTTTGCAGCTTGGTCCCTCTGTCTAGCCAATCGGTACAAGTCCTTTTCTCCTTCCTTAGTATCTAATCTGTCATACAACTCACCAAACGCCTTTTCCTTTGCCTTTGCCACCTCTCTCTTTGCTTTACGCTGCATCTCCTTGTACTCCTGTCTACTTTCTTCATCTCTCTTACTATCCCACTTCTTCTTTGCCAACCTTTTCGTCTGTATAATTTGCTGCACTTCCTCATTCCACCACCAAGTCTCCTTGTCTTCCTTCCTCTGTCCTGATGACACACCAAGTACCTTCCTAGCTGTCTCCCTCACTATTTCTGCAGTGGTTTTCCAGCCATCTGGCAACTCTTCACTACCACCCAGTGCCTGTCTTAACTCCTGCCTGAACTCCACACAACAGTCTTCCTTCTTCAACTTCCACCATTTGATCTTCGGCTGTGTCTTCACTCGCTTCCTCTTCTTGGTCTCCAAAGTCATCTTACAGACCACCATCCGATGCTGCCTAGCTACGTTCTCCCCTGTCACCACCTTGCAGTCTCCAATCCCTTTTAGATGGCGCCTTCTACATAAGATATAGTCCACCTGTGTGCACTTTCCTCCACTCTTGTACGTCAGCCTGTGTTCCTCCCTCTTCTTGAAATATGTATTCACCACAGCCATTTCCATCCTTTTCGCAAAATCAACCACCATCTGTCCTTCCACATTTCTCTTCTTGACTCCATACCTTCCCATCACCTCCTCATCACCTCTGTTCCCTTCACCAACATGTCCATTGAAGTCCGCTCCAATCACCACTCTCTCCTCCTTGGGTACCCTCTCCACCATGTCGTCCAATTCACTCCAGAATTCTTCTTTCTCCTCCATCTCACACCCAACTTGCGGGGCATATGCACTGATAACATTCAGCAATAAACCTTCAATTTCCAGCTTCATACTCATCACTCTGTCTGACACTCTCTTCACCTCCAGCACGCTCTTGACATACTCTTCCTTCAGAATTACCCCTACCCCATTACTCCTCCCATTCACACCATGGTAGAAGAGTTTGAACCCACCCCCGATACTCCTGGCCTTACTCCCCTTCCACCTGGTCTCTTGCACACACAGTATGCCTACCTTTCTTCTTTCCATCATGTCAGCCAGCTCTCTCCCTTTACCAGTCATAGTGCCAACATTCAAAGTTCCAACTCTCACCTCCACATGCCTACCCTTCCTCCTCTCTAGCTGCCTCTGGACATGTTTTCCCCCTCTCCTTCTCCTTCGCCCTACAGTACCATAGTTTCCACCGACACCCTGCAGGTTAACAGTACCGGTGGCGGTCGTTGGTAACCCGGGCCTCGACCGATCCGGTACGTAAGTCTTATTTATGATCCGCATATTTGATTTGGCAAAGATTTTACACCGGATGCCCTTCCTGACGCAACCCTCCCCATTTGTCCGGGCTTGGGACCGGCACTAAGGATGCACTGGCTTGTGCATCCTCAGTGGCTGGGTTAACTTCTTTGTCAACAATACTGGGGTCATATTAGTATTCGTTTACCTTTACATTCCATCAGGATGCACTTCTTTACATTCAATAAACGCTCTGACTCCACTGAAGTAGGCAGCCTTGTCCTCCTTTCTTACCTTCTCCACCGCTGGTCACAGACGACTCATTGCTGCTTTGTCAATGGTGGTGAGATCCTCCTTGAAGATGTATCCATGACTTTTCAGAAAGACGCTTTGCTTGGCATACTTCCATGTAAGATCCCTCGCTGCTCTCAACACAAATCCCATGGTGATCGGGCGCGGTCTCACGTTTCTTTCTTCCCAGTTTTAAGTCGACCAAGACGGTGTGCTATGTCAACTGCTGCTGCCACGTCATTCTTCACCGCCTCTGGAATCACCACATTGCAGATTTCTCTGACTCTGGCTTTTACTTTGTCAGCAGGATTTCAGACATCATCAATCATCATCAAGACACTATCTTCGGCTGTATCGCTCTTGCCCATTAAGTCTTGATTCCAGTTCTGACATATTCTTCTTTAACTCCACATTTTCTATTTTCAGCATATCGCTTTCCTTCCTTAATTCCATGATCTCTATTTTAACTGAGTTAAGAGCCTCACTCATGTTCTCAATTTCAGCGGAGTTCTCCGTGATCATCCCTTTGAGTTGATCTGCTCTTTCATTGATTTTCACAGAGAGGCTCTGTATGATGTTTTTTTGCACTTCAATCGGGGTTAATTCGGCAGTTGACGGACCATTCCTCAGTTTTTTGGCGGCTTGGGTGTACATCTTAGCTAGCTTAGTTGAATGTAGACAGAATTACTTTGGCAGTCGAAAACTCGAATCACCGTCCGGTGGCGTGTAGTCATTAACATATCATTGAGATTAACCCGTGGCTCCCACTCCGCAAGCGACAACGTTAACCAGTCAACTAAAGGGTCTGACCCGTTAGTCAAGGACAAACGTGTCTACTTATCCATGCACGTTACAATATATATATATAAAGAGTTTGACAGAGAATAAAACTTACTGAAGCAAAAAAAAAAAACAAACCGCAAAAGTAAAACGTAACTTGCAAACAAATTATTTGTGTTATCATGTAAACAATGTGATAATATATCCTTTTGTTTACAGCTCCCTCTGTTTCTTTCTCACTGATCAGGCTTTTGCTATTGTCAGCTTTGCAGTCACTCTGCTGGCTCTCGTTTGTGCTCCGAGTCTTTGTTTGTACACAAACCTCTTGCGTAGGCGGGCTTTTTTCAGCGGTGCGTCCCCATTGGCTAGTTAGTTTTGAGTGACACAGCTCAGTGCCCCGGAAGCTCACTGCTCGGTGCGGCAAGCGCGAAAAACAACACGGACACCCTGAACACAGCACTGGGATTGACTGGATTGACTGGATTCCTACAAGATTATTCAAGTGTAAGTATTGTAACATGCATGTATAACTAGAAACGTTAGGCCTTGACTAACGAATCAGAACGTTTAGTCGAGCGGTTAGTCTTGTCTCCCGCGGCGCGGGAAATACGTGTTCGCGTCCCGGCTGCGGCAGTTCATGTGGTTGGACCCCAAATTCGCTATATTACCCCCTTCCGTTTTTTTTTTTTTTTTTGGATAAGTTGACACGTTAGCCCTTGGCTAACGGGTCGGACCCTTTAGCGGCGGCGGTTCCCGAACTGCCCCCCCCCGAATTCGCTACATTGGTGTCAGAAGTGGGATGCGCGCGGACGCGCTTCCCTCAAGGGGGGGAGTGACGTAGTGTAACGTGCATGGATAAGTAGATACGTTAGCCCTTAGTCGAGCGGTTAGAGATATCTCCCGCGGTGAGGGAGATACGGGCTCGCGCCCCGGCCGCGGCAGTTCATGTGGTTGCTCCCCGAGTTTGCTGCAGTACTAGACGTTTTGTTTTGTTTTTTTGTTGTGTTAAGTTAGAAGTAAAGCTAAACTTTGCTATGTAAGTTAGCTTTTACCTTCCTAGCCAACTTTCAAGTAGGCTGTTACTCTGTGCGCGCGCGCAGTAAGTTTTATTCGCTCTCAAATTGTTTATATATATATATATATATATATATTGTGGCAGGATGAAGAAAAACACAGGAGACGAAGGCGAGTTTGCTGTTTATTCCTCAGCTCCAAAACCAAACTACAGCAGGAACAACCCTGCACCAGCAAGCCCGGGAACGTAAACCACGCCCCCAGCTCACAGTCCTGCTGGGTGAGGGGCATAGCCCCTAGTGTCCGCCACACAGCCCCCCCCCCCCGAACACCCAGAAGGGACTCCTGGAAAGAAAATTAGTCTCTCACTGGAGGCTTAAGCAGCCTGCCATAACGGCTGCGCCGTCCCTCAGCCGAAACAGTAGGTGAAACACTGTCCAAAGTCGGCTGAGAAGCAGAACGCTGAACCCGTGAAGACTGCCGGGGTCCTGGAAGGAGGACGACCCCGACGGGGAACCTGGGCCAGAAACACAACTTCGCCTGCCACCCTGTGCGCCGGTTTAAGCCTATCAAGCGTGACACGCTCCCTACGCCCACCCATATCCAGCACAAAACCCTTAGGACCCGTCTCAAGAACACGAAATGGGCCATCGTATGGGGGTCGGAGGGGCGAGCGGTGAGCATCATGCCGTACAAAAACAAAACGAGCCGACATGAGCTCCGCAGGCACGAACGACCGCGGAAAACAATGGTGAACGGGGCCTGGAACCCGAGTGCTGTCGGACAAAAAAGGATAAACGGCCGGACGGGGTCGAGGAGCGGAACTCCCAGGCAAAAATTCCCCAGGGACGCGGAGCGGCTGACCGAGCACCAGCTCAGCGGGCGAAGCGTCGAGGTCCTCCTTAGGAGCCGAACGCAACCCGAGCATAACCCAAGGTAAATAATCCACCCAGTTACCATCCCAGAGCGCAGCGCGCAGCGCTGCCTTGAGCCACCGGTGAAAACATTCACACAAGCCGTTAGCCTGAGGATGGTATGCGGTAGTGCGGTGTACCTGCACACCCAAGGATCGCGCAAGTGCCGACCAGAGCTCTGACACGAACTGGGGGCCCCTGTCTGAGGTGATATCTGACGGAGTGCCGAAACGGGCGACCCAGGAGGAAAGAAAAGCGCGTGCAACATCCGAGGATATTGTGGAGGACAGATGGACAGCCTCTGGCCACCTGGTGGTCCGATCTACCATTGTAAGCAGGTGCGTAAAACCCTGTGAAGAAGGTAGAGGGCCCACCAGGTCCACATGCACGTGGTCGAAACGTCTGGCCGGGATCGGAAACGGTTCGAGGGGCGACTTAGTGTACTGGTGGACCTTAGCGCGCTGGCACGCTACACATGCAGCGGCCCACCGCTTGACGTCCTTGTGAAGGCCAGGCCAGCCGAACTTGGAACCGACCAACTTCACCGACGCCCGAACTCCAGGGTGCGAGAGGGAGTGAATCGAATCGAAAACTCGACGGCGCCAGGCCACTGGAACAACGGGGCGGGGACGGCCAGTGGAGACATAGCAGAGGAGGGCAGGACTGCCTTCCTGCATCACAGCGTCCTCTAGCTTGAGGCCGGTACGCGTTGACCTAAGGGCAAGGACGTCCGGGTCGCTGGGCTGGTCGGCAGCCATAGCGGAGAAATCCACACCGAGGTGCACAGGACACACACGCACACGCGACAGACAATCGGCAACAGGGTTGGACTTCCCGGCCACATGCTGAATGTCCGTTGTGAACTCGGAGATTGCCGCTAGGTGGCGCTGCTGACGAGCAGACCACGGCTCAGTCACCTTGGACATGGCGAAAGTCAGCGGTTTATGATCCACATAAGCCGTGAATGGGCGACCCTCCAGCAGGAAGCGGAAATGCCGGGTTGCAAGTTGCAGTGCCACCAACTCCCGGTCAAAAACGCTGTACTTGCGCTCGATATCTCGCAGTTTGCGGCTAAAAAATGGGAGTGGCTGCCACGCATTCGCCACACGCTGTTCAACCACAGCCCCCACGGCTATGTCAGACGCATCGGTTGTTAAAGCTATGGACGCCGTGGGTGTGGGATGGGCGAGGAGGGCAGCGTTAGCCAGGGCGCACTGAGGGAGGGAGGAAACGGTTATAGAAATTCACCATGCCCAAGAATTCCTGCAATGCCTTAACAGAGACCGGACGGGGAAATTCCGCCACCGCTTGCACCTTAGAAGGCAACGGGACCGCGCCTTGCGGCGAAATGCGGTGACCCAAGAAGTCAATCACCGGCAGTCCAAACTGACACTTGGCCGGGTTGACTATCAGGCCGTGTTCGTCCAGACGACGGAAAACCTGTTTCAGGTGCGCCAGGTGCTCTTCAGCTGACGGACTGGCCACTAATATGTCGTCGAGATAAACGAACACGAAAGCAAGGTCACGCAACAC
Source organism: Lampris incognitus (assembly GCF_029633865.1). Lineage (NCBI taxonomy): Eukaryota > Metazoa > Chordata > Actinopteri > Lampriformes > Lampridae > Lampris > Lampris incognitus. Next base: position 46,579,680 of record NC_079219.1, read on the forward strand.
CGAGTCCATCAGCCTCTGAAAGGTTTGCGCTGCCCCCTTCAAGCCAAAAAGCATGCGCATGAACTCAAAAAGCCCAAATGGGGTGATCACTGCTGTCTTGGGCACGTCCTCTGCGCGCACGGGAACCTGATGATAGCCGCGCACCAGGTCCACCTTAGAGAAAATAGTGGTACCTGCCAGGTGTATGGAAAAGTCCTGTATGTGTGGGATGGGATAGCGGTCATTGGCGGTGAGCGCTGGCCCGGGAGTTTCCCGGCGCCTCAAATGTGCACGGAGGGACGCAGCGCCTCGCCTTGTCGCCGAACCGCTGGTTGAAGAAACAGATGCCGCTCCCGCGCCGTCTCCGGCCAGCCATTCCAGCCACCACTGCCGGGTCCGCGTCCTGCGAAGCCGGCTGCAGAGGCTCATATGCCACACTCCGCACAGAGAACCGTCTGGTAGCCAGCAGCACCCGATCGGCCTCCTCAGCCAAACTTCGGCAGTCACCAGCGGTCAGGCACGGGGTGTTAGCCAAAGCCAGGAGACGGAAGCTGGCGCAGGAAAACGTGCGGGAAAAGGAATCCACCTTCGTCTGAGCCTAGCAGTGACAGCATATTGTCCATGAGATCCACAGCCGTCCCGTCGCCCAAACCGGATAGGGAAAGGATTATATCTGCCCTCTCTGCGGCAGATAGGCTGTACCTCCGGAGCAGAAGATGTTTGAGGGCGGCGTATTTATCGTGTTGCAGAGGGGCGCGCAACAGCTGCATCGCCCGGCGTGTGGACTGCTGGTCCAGCGCAGCGACGACCAAATAGTGTCTGGAGTCGTCCGCGGAGATTCCACGCAGGTGGAACAGCGCCTCGACATGCTGGAACCACGAAGCCGGGTCGCTCTGCCAGAACTCTGGGAGTTTCACAGCCGCGGCGAGAACGGCCGGCTGTGAGAGTTGGGGCGGCGTGGCTGAAGTGGATTCACACTCTTCTTCTGCTCCAAACATGTTCAATTCGGGGTCACCAATGTGGCAGGATGAGGAAAAACACAGGAGAGGAAGGCGAGTTTGCTGTTTATTCCTCAGCTCCAAAACCAAACTGCAGCAGGAACAACCCTGCACCAGCAAGCCCGGGAACGTAAACCACGCCCCCAGCTCACAGTCCTGCTGGGTGAGAGGCATAGCCCCTAGTGTCTGCCACAATATATACGTATATATATACACTACCGTTCAAAAGTTTGGGATCACATTGAAATGTCCATATTTTTGAAGGAAAAGCACTGTACTTTTCAATGAAGATAACTTTAAACTAGTCTTAACTTTAAAGAAATACACTCTATACATTGCTAATGTGGTAAATGACTATTCTAGCTGCAAATGTCTGGTTTTTGGTGCAATATCTACATAGGTGTATAGAGGCCCATTTCAAGCAACTATCACTCCAGTGTTCTAATGGTACAATGTGTTTGCTCATTGGCTCAGAAGGCTAATTGATGATTAGAAAACCCTTGTGCAATCATGTTCACACATCTGAAAACAGTTTAGCTCGTTACAGAAGCTACAAAACTGACCTTCCTTTGAGCAGATTGAGTTTCTGGAGCATCACATTTGTGGGGTCAATTAAACGCTCAAAATGGCCAGAAAAAGAGAACTTTCATCTGAAACTCGACAGTCTATTCTTGTTCTTAGAAATGAAGGCTATTCCATGCGAGAAATTGCTAAGAAATTGAAGATTTCCTACACCGGTGTGTACTACTCCCTTCAGAGGACAGCACAAACAGGCTCTAACCAGAGTAGAAAAAGAAGTGGGAGGCCGCGTTGCACAACTGAGCAAGAAGATAAGTACATTAGAGTCTCTAGTTTGAGAAACAGACGCCTCACAGGTCCCCAACTGGCATCTTCATTAAATAGTACCCGCAAAACACCAGTGTCAACATCTACAGTGAAGAGGCGGCTGCGGGATTCTGGGCTTCAGGGCAGAGTGGCAAAGAAAAAGCCATATCTGAGACTGACCAATAAAAGAAAAATATTAAGATGGGCAAAAGAACACAGACATTGGACAGAGGAAGACTGGAAAAAAGTGTTGTGGACGGATGAATCCAAGTTTGAGGTGTTTGGATCACAAAGAAGAACGTTTGTGAGACGCAGAACAAATGAAAAGATGCTGGAAGAATGCCTGACGCCATCTGTTAAGCATGGTGGAGGTAATGTGATGGTCTGGGGTTGCTTTGGTGCTGGTAAGGTGGGAGATTTGTACAGGGTAAAAGGGATTCTGAATAAGGAAGGCTATCACTCCATTTTGCAACGCCATGCCATACCCAGTGGACAGCGCTTGATTGGAGCCAATTTCATCCTACAACAGGACAATGACCCTAAACACACCTCCAAATTGTGCAAGAACTATTTAGAGCAGAAGCAGGCAGCTGGTATTCTATCGGTAATGGAGTGGCCAGCGCAGTCACCAGATCTGAACCCCATTGAGCTGTTGTGGGAGCAGCTTGACCGTATGGTACGCAAGAAGTGCCCATCCAACCAATCCAACTTGTGGGAGCTGCTTCTGGAAGCGTGGGGTGCAATTTCTCCAGATTACCTCAACAAATTAACAGCTAGAATGCCAAAGGTCTGCAATGCTGTAATTGCTGCAAATGGAGGATTCTTTGACGAAAGCAAAGTTTGATGTAAAAAAAATCTTATTTCAAATACAAATCATTATTTCTAACCTTGTCAATGTCTTGACTCTATTTTCTATTCATTTCACAACATATGGTGGTGAATAAGTGTGACTTTTCATGGAAAACACAAAATTGTTTGGGTGATCCCAAACTTTTGAACGGTAGTGTATATATTTGATTTAATTTAGCACAAATCTGATTCCATACTATGCCGCATGGCTAGTGCAACTGGCAATTCAGATGCAGCTACTGGTACTGTTGAAAGCCAGTTCATATGAATATTTGAGGGAGTTTCATGAACAATTCAGTACAGATTACCAAAAAAAAAAAGTTAAAAAAAAATCACATTTTATGCAAATTGTGCCCGCCGGGTCTGAAAACAAGTCCGAACGTCAGCCACATCGGCAACGAATTTGAAATGACACAGCGAGTTGAAGCATCCGACCATCGGAGTAGCTCCTTTTAAAAAAACAGAATGAACGACTATTAGTTCATTTTTGGGGGACTGTGAACTTATTTCAGAATTTAAAATTGTGAGCATCAAACGTGAACTAGTTCATTTTAATCTATGTGAATAGAACTTTGAGCTAGCTCTTGGGAAGTAAACTTGCACAACCCCCCCCCCCACACACACACACACACGCCAGATGCAGCAACATCAACATAAAATCCAATTGTACGCTCAACAAAAACTATACCCAATAAACCATATTGATTGATTGATTGAAATAGACTACTACATTCCGAATTGGTAAATTAGCCTACTTTTGATGATTACAGCAGGAAATGACAGGGCTTGGTGTGGGTGGGGAGTTGAGAAAGATGCCTGAACTTGAGCCGAATTCTTCTCCTCCTTTGTCTCATGTGTTTTTGTGACTAACTTGAGCAAACTGCTTTGTTTAGCCATGATTTTTATCTTAACCTACATTAACAGCAGCTAGCTAGCAGAAATTAGGCTTCTGTTCCTCTGTGCAATGTGCAGGTTGTACACTGAGTGAAAGAGCTGCTCGCAATCTGTGAAATGGACTGCCACTCAAAAAATCTGACCTATCATCATCATATGTTAAACAAAGAAGCAAGGAACAGTGATTGTTTTATTTTTATTGGCCGCATAGTCAGATAATTGGAACAGTATTTATTGATTGTTATTCACTGGATGATCTAGCAAAAAAGGAAGCCTTCTGATTGGGTGGGCCTGAGTGCCAAGTGGGTGGGCCCAGGCCCACCTAGGCCCACCCACAGCTACTCACCACGTTTGTCACTATCTTGGCCTTACTATTATGACTTATCTTCTATAGCACAGGAGTGTCCTAGTAATAATTTCATTTTGGCATCAACTGTGCAGTGCATTTCGCTGTTGCTGGTCCTTTTAAAGCTGCTTGCTTTCACATCTTTCATTCGCTACTGACATGATGTTATGTTACATCTAGTTGGCAGGCTGGGGCCTGTTTTTACCATCTTGCATTGGAGCCCGGCACTGACTCGTTACCCCTGTGGTTCAACAAGAATAGCATTAATGAAGAAATCTCCTCTGTATTAGACCACACACACTGAAGATTGTGGAGGAAGATGAAGAGATTGAGATCAGGATTTGATGTGACAAAGGTTAATTTGGATTCAAATCCAAGACAAGCCCACGGCTTGCACCTTCCATTTGCCCCCTCACAGACACTGTCGGTACTGTGAAGTGAAAAACAAATGAAAAAATTTGAGGTTTTCACATACTCTTCATCAATTTTAGTTGTAAAGGTCCCACCAATGCAGAATAACACAACTATCTGGTTGGTGTGTGATTCTCAGCCTTTCTATTTCATTCTTATTGTTGCCATCCATTCCATCCATTATCCGAACCGCTTATCCTGGTCACGGGGATGCTGGAACCTATCCCAGCAGTCATTGGGTGGCAGGCCGGGAGACAACCTGGACAAGCCGCCAGGCCATCACAGGACACACACACACACACACACACACACACACACACACACACACACACACACACACACACACACACACACACACACACACACACACACACACACACACCCCTACGGACAATTTAATACGGCCTATTCACCTGACCTACATGTCTTTGGACTGTGTGTGGAAACCTGGAGGAAACCCACACAGACACAGGGAGAACATGCAAACTCCATACAGAGGACGACCCAGGATGACCCCCAAGGTTGGACTACCCCAGGGCTCGAACCCAGGACCTTCTTGCTGTGAGGCGACCGCACTAACCACTGCGCCACTGTGCTGCCCACGATTTATCGAATGCATCTAAAATCCATCTCCCTTGATATGCCCCCCCCCCCCCCGTGAGGGACCGACGAACCGGCTGGGCTCATCCCACTCATTCCACACACACACAGCAAGGGAACTACATCTGCACAACAATTTTTATCTTATTGTTGCCATTGTCAATTATTTGGACATACGGTTCATGGAACATGACTAACGATGGTGCCTTATGTAAGCCGTATGAAGAACAGAACAGTAAGAGTAAGAGATTAGTCATGTAGTATTTGGATGGCATTACAGGGTCTCTCTCTCTCCCCACTCTTTGATAATGGTACTGCCTTGAGATATATAGACAGAGATAGAGAGAGAATCAGCTCAATTTCATGGATGCCAGTTTGAACTTATGGGAAATGTTAGAAGGGGGACTTTTTTTTTCCATTACCGTTCATTAAAAATTTATTTATTTTGTTACTAGTTATGTCTCTTTCAGGAAGTTCAGGATGTCTGCTTTCTATCATACACAAGACAATAAGCATGATTGTTATTTCTATAATTTCATTAAATGTCATGAGTTTTGACTTCTGACTGGGTAGGAGTGTGATGCGAAAAATATTCTTCAGAACCATGTGTCCAGACAAAACACGTCTCATAAAAATAGCATATTCTTGACTGTTTTTAAATTGTCTGTGTTTGTGTATCAAGTTCTACATTAGGATCCTTTGTTTATGAGATGGTCTGAAAGCAGGGTGTGCCGGCCTCGGCAGAAGTCCTTGTCAGCGTTCTCTGTGAGGAGAACAAAAGGCAGACTGTGCAGTTATCTTGTCATATTGAAGAACGGCCCTCATTTTTGATGCACCCAAAAATCTTCATGAATCATTTTTGACAGGAGACAAGGAGGGGAGACAAGGAGTAAAGGCTGTCATGCCACCCTGTCTGAGTGATTTGAAATCTAATCTCAGAAAATTATACATCTTCAGCATACATGATGCTGTAATTTCCACTGAAGAAAATGAAACAATAGTTGTACAGTAATCGTGTGTAAATATTAAAGGATAATTCTGATTTTTTTTTAAAGCCTGGGACATATTTTAGTTGTTTTTGCCATTGTGCATATCAGTTGCAATACTATTTTGCTCATCGGCTTAGAAATTTTGGGCATGGGACCACCACTGGACTCAATTTACAACAGCTTTTTATGGGACAACTGAGCACGATAGTCAGACATGTTCCAACAAGTCCAGTTTGACCCAATTGTATTTAGAAATATAAATGAAAATGATAGTTAAAAGTTATTACCTGCTCTGGGTGGCGGAGCAGTCTATTCCATTTCCTACCAACACGGGGACCACCGGTTCGAATCCCCGTGTTACTTCCGGCTTGGTCGGGCGTCCCTGCAGATACAATTGGCCGTGACTGCGGGTGGGAAGCCAGATGTGGGTATGTGTTCTGGCCACTGCACTAGCGCTTTCTCTGGTCGGTCGAGACGCCTACTCGTGGGGGAGGGGGAACTTGGGGGGAATAGTGTGATCCATGTGCTATTCCCCCTGGCGAAACTCACTGTCAGGTGAAAAGAAGCAGCTGGCGACTCCACTTGTATTGGAGGCATGTGGTAGTCTGCAGCCCTCCCCGGTTTGGTAGAGGGGATGGAGCAGCAACTGGGACAGCTCGGAAGAGTGGGGTAATTGGCCAAGTAAAATTGGGGGGAAAAAGGGGAGAAAAAAAAAGTTATTACCTAAAGTGTCCATCATTATCAATGGTGGCTCAACTTGCTGATCTACTCTCTGGTTCAATCTGCAGGAATGACCAGCCTGTACTTATCATAGGTAGTAGTAACCATCAGTAAACTACTTGGCCAGCAACGGAGAAGTCAGAGATAATGGGACAACATATATACTGTATGTCTGAGTTAGACAATAGGGTTTTTGTTATTGCAAGAAAAGCTTTAATACTTATGTTCATTTGCCCCATTCGATGCCATTATAAAATTGAGGCCAGTTGTGGTCCAGTGTCAAAAATGATATCATAATTGCTATACACACTGGCAAAAACTACAAAAAACAAGATCAAAAAATTGAATTATCTTTTAAATTAACAGATATTACACCCATGTCTGTAAATAGGTTGTCTAATTTGTGTTGTTCCAAACTGCACGTACACACACACACACACGCACGCACGCACGCACACACACACACACACACACACACACACACACGAATGTGTCAGAAGTAACATTGTCTTTTGAACCACATGTTATGTGGTGGCTGTGTGATTGTGTCTCTCCATCACAGCAGGTCATTACACCAAAAACCTTGTTATCTCTTTATCTCATTACCATCTTTTATTCCCCAAACTGCTTAGAATAATCCACTTCAAACACCAGCGAAGAAGACAGCAGCCTATTGAAAATGCTGTCACCTCCCATAGACTCAGCCATTACTCACCCTTCAGAGATAAGAATCAGTGGTCAGGATGAACATCAATAAAGACAGTGAAAGACATTACTCACCATTTTGAATAATTGAAGACCTGGCAGTCAAATAGCAGAAGGGAAGAGGGAGAATGTAATGTTGTCTCTCTTTATCGATGGCGGCGTGGGCCTTCATGACCCTGACATATCTGTCGCCACACAATCTCACGCTGACCAGCAGGACAGACCGGTCCATCATCAATGCAGAAGTGAGAGTGGAGCTTTTAAGTCAGCAGGATCCATTGTTGGATGAAGGTCAGCGGCAAGGGGGAAATGAAATAGGGCGATGCGAAGGACACCGATAACATCACAGGGGATGCTTCTGAATGGCTGCCATATATTTCAAGGTATCATCTCAGGGAGCACTTGGGGTCCACTTTTCAACCGACAAATCCTATCCAGTTGAGTCTGTGACCCGACAAACTATTTGCTTTCTATTTCTCTTTCTCTAGTGTGTGTTGTGGTTTTGGGGCATCTCCCTTGTGAAACCCAATGGCCTCCGAGCTGCTCCCGGTTTTCTCCCAGCTTTCTTTAAACTCAGTTCCTTTTCCTATTAAAACAACCAGAAAAGGTAAGTTAAAATAATGGACATCCTATCCTCTTAGACAGAGCCCCCCCACCACCCCCACCAGTGTGCTCCACAAAAAAGTATGGGGAACCCAAAGCATAATTATTTTCATGTATTTAGATAAGGAAAGTATATAAAGGCCGTCCTGTGTGCCATCATGACTAATTATTTCAACAGAGAGTGACTTCGTTGCAGGTCCAATAAAAGAACCAAAAAACGCCTTTGCTCTGCCAACTGGCACTGGTGTACAAGGGCCAGTCTATTTATTCTATTTTATTTCCTTTTCTTGGAACCTTCACCAACAATTGCAGAAAAACAAATGAGCGTGGGTATTACCGAGCAACAGCTGGATGGTTGGAGAAATTTAGACCTGAAATCCATAAGAAGACGGAAGTGTGTTGTTAATCAGGAGGGTGACTGGTGGGAGGTTTGGAGAGCAGAGTACCACTGGGATCAAAGAAGAACTGGTCTGCAAATCACATGGTTAACCTGGTTGACCCCCAGAGGACAGACAAACAGGCAACCATCCAGACAGACAGACTGTTAGATAAATATAGAAAAATATACATCTAGATTGACAGACCGACGGACAGGCAATCAGATAGATAGATAGATAGACAGACAAATAGATACACAGACAGGCAGACAGATAAACAGTTAGATAGACAGACAGACAAAAAGAAAGCTAGATCGACTCAAGTGTTTCCCCGTGATCACAATTTTATTTATTTAATCATTATTTCTTTCACGTTTCCTGTTTTACATCCTGTAGAGCCGGGTCCAAACTATGGACCTGAGGCACTACAGGGTAGATGTCACTTGATTGACAGCACGCATCGTAATATGTGGGCTGTTCCAAGTAGGGCGATCTTCTGGACTGGACTAATAACCATATAATGGTTGTTATTATTATTATTGGTACTTTTACTATAGTAGTAGTGTTAGTAGTTGTAATAGTATTGCTCTTGTTATCAGTGTCGGTGTGAGTATTAATAGTAGTCTTATTACCATTATTTTGGTCTTTTTCCACCATGAAAATAAGAAACAGGTGTACTTTGCCATAGTCCTCTGACAAATCAAAATCTGCTGTGCTGAACTGCTCCAGTTGGATTGGGTTGAGTAACATTTCTTTGGTAACCGCAGCATGCAGTGAAGTAATTGCTCATAAATCTCTCATTCAGCCCGTTTTCCTTGGGGAGTTTCAAAAGCATGGCCGTCAAAAGGAATCCTGCCTGTTTTCTAGTCTTTCCAAGTCCACGGCTCCAACATGTCACCAGCCGGACGTCAATGAAGCCGTCACTCTAACACGCTGGAGGCAGAAAACGCATCCTTCCCGGACACAGCAGGAGCACCGCCGCTGCTCACAGCTCGCCTCCATTCAACCCCAAACACTCTTAGTAGAGCTTTCATCATCTGCACGGGAAAGGTTCTTCAAAGTGAAAACCACTTCACATTGCTTTGTTTCCAATTTAGAAGGGACCAAGAAAAAAAAACGAAACCCCCCCCCCAACATAACCCAAATATCAGTGTTCACTACAAGAGAGACCAACCGGTAAATGAATTCATTTTGTCAAAGAATGTCATTTCTTCCATATCTTGTAAAAAGTACTACATTATTTTTCTGCCACTTTGTGTCAGTAAATGATTGTTTTGCAAGCGTAAGTGCTACTTAAACCTGCTTACTTACAGTGTTGTTGTTTTTTTTTTCTTTTTTCTGTCAGGTTCTTTCTCTGAAGTGATGGTCTAATGACAGTGGGTGTGTTCTGATTTGTTATTCCCACCTATATGCTTATTTAGGTGTCATTAATTATAAATGATTAGGCACACCGTTATTACACAATGCCTGACGTGGCTTGCTTTATTCCACCGTATTGCAAGACTGCCCGAATAATATTCCTCGCGCTTCACCCCACATAAACAGGTGACGTCACATACATACGGGTGCCCTTACATGCCAAACCGGTACATGACATCCCTCCTTTTCTGGGATATAAACTTCAGGTTATTTTCAATTCAAAATATGAACCCATATAATGACAGTATCAAAACATTCCTAACCAAAACACATACCACATATTCTGTATGCTTTCACCTTAATTAGAACCATGTATTAATTCTCCATTAACACATATTCACTTATGAACAGTCTGTAAACATATAAGACCTTTTAACATTTGCATCATCAAACAACAATCGTCACTGAACTTGACCCAACAGTTTTTTTTACATTTCTCCAGTCTGTCATATCATAATCTGCCAGCCTCGATGGCAAGCGTCTCTCTTGGAGGCCTGTCTGCCCCCGGGGTGTCATTGCTGGTGTTGCTCCGCTCTGCGTTTTGAGCACCCAGTGTCTCTCTGTTTGATGTGCCAGTCCTCGGCATCCTGTGATGCTTCTGCTCCGGCAGGTGTCTCCTGAGTACTGGTGTATCGCTTCACGAATGTTGTGTTCCGTGTGTATCTGGCTCCGGTTGGAGATTCGACAACAACTTGGTTTCCTGATTTGCTCACCACCTTGTGTGGCGTTGTGTTGAATAGTGTTGTCAGTTTATCAGTCTTTTCTTGTCTCACCAGGACCGTGTCACCGACATTGATACCCGAGTACCTGGCGTGACGCCGTTCGTCTGCATAGATCTTTGATTGTCCTTTCTGTTCGGCATCTCTGTCTCTTACCTCCAGATCAGCGTGTGCTGCTGTGATGCTTGGCAGCTTCCCCCTCAGCTTTCTTTTGAAGAGCAACTCCGCGGAACTCTTCCCTGTGGTCGCGTGATCGATGCTCCGGTATACTGTCACATACTTTCTGAGTTCTCGCTTCCAATTGAGCCCATCTGAAACAGCGATGCGAATCCTCTTCATCAGCGAGGCGTTTTGACGTTCTACCTCGCCGTTCGCCTGCGCCCATCGTGGCGTTGTTTTCACATGCTTGATTCCGTTGGTGTCACAGTACTCACTGAACTCCTCTGATTTGAACTGAGGACCTGGTCCGACCTCAGTGTGACGGGAAGTCCATGTCGACTGAAGATTGTCTCTAGACTGTTAAAGTCTAGAGACGTGTTAAAGTGACTTTAACACGTCATACTCATAGTAGCGGCTGTAGTAATCAACTACAACTAGAATCGAGTCACCTGTCGGCAGGGGTCCGAGTAAGTCAATGGTAATATCTTGCCAGGGCCCCTCTGGTAACTCTATTGGTCTTAACGGTTCCGGTGCGTCTGGCCGAGCAACAACTTGGCATCCGTGGCATGACCTATAATGTCTCTCGGCTGCTCTGTCCATTGTTGGCCACCAGACTTTGCTCCTGAGGTGCTGTTTAGTTCCGACAATTCCTAAGTGTCCTACGTGTGCTAGTGAGAGAGCGCGTGCCCGCAGTACTTGTGGCAGCACAATACGCGTTCCACGTAGAACCAACTGTCCTATTACACATAACTCACTAGCCACCGCAGCATATGCTGCACACTTCTCAAAGTGTCCACTCTCAATAGCTTTACATTAATGGGTAGAGGTTGGTTAGATGAATAGGAAAATAGTTTCCTTCCCGGCTTTGGGACATATGAGTGGCACCTAATTTTCTCTGACTTTAAACCCTCCCAGGTCTTTTCGTCTATCACATTGCAAGTAGCCCCGGAGTCGACAAGCATCTTCAAGCTAACTCCTCCCATATTTATGTTGAGCCTATCTGACTTGTTTGTATCACTCAATACAAAGGCATAATCATGTTCTTCTATCTCTATTTTATGCACTTTTTCCTTTCCTGTTGCACCTTTTGTTTTGCATTGCTTTGCGAAATGGTCTCTACCATTGCATTTGCGACACGTTTGGCCGCGCGCGGGACAATTGGGGTCTTTCCCAAAGTGGTCTGAATGTCCACATCTAAAACACGTTTTGTCCATTTTGTCCGTTTTGTCCGTTTTTCCTCTATCCGCGCCCGGTCTCCCTTGTCCTCTCTGCTGATATTTCCCTCCTTTCTGTGAGACAAGACTCACAGTCGCCTCTGCTTTCCCCTCCCTCACAGACATCTCCGCCATTTGTTCTTCAATTTGTTCACACTGTGCCGCCAACTCGAGAGCGCGAGCAAGTACCAAACCACGCTCCTCAAGGAGTCTACGGCGAATATATCTTGACGTGCATTTGCTTACAATTGCATCTCTAATCTGATCGTCTGTGTCTCCACCAAAACCGCAGTCATTTGCCGCACGTCTCAAGCGTGTAGCGAATTGTTGTACTGTCTCCGCCTGATTCTGAGAGATTTTCTGAAATGTCTGGCGGGCGAATGTAGCATTTACTTGAGGCACGAAATATCTGTTCAAAGCTGCAACAGCGGCATCATAATCAGTCACCTCTCCGGTGCCGTCCAAAGTTGAAAATATGCCCTGTGTGTCTGGACCTGCGTGATGCAAAAGAAGTGTTCTCCGGCGCTGCTTCACTGCATCCTCGGTGTTATCATCGATGATCAGACCTTTCCCATCAGCAAACAGTTCAAATGACATTAGCCATCTTGTCCACCGCGGCCCCAAAGTCGCCGGGTCGGAGTAGCAATCAAACGCCGGTACGCATGCTGTGTTTTCCATGCTGCCGCGCTAGCTAGCTACAACTGTTAGCTACACTTCAGATCTAACTAAACGTTACGAACGTTAGCTCATCACTTAGCTTAGGCTCGGTACATCACTCGTCGCCATTGTTCTGATTTGTTATTCCCACCTATGTGCTTATTTAGGTGTCATTAATTATAAATGATTAGGCACACCGTTATTACACAATGCCTAACGTGGCTTGCTTTATTCCACCGTATTGCAAGACTGCCCGAATAATATTCCTCGCGCTTATCCCCACATCAACAGGTGACGTCACATACATACGGGTGCCCTTACATGCCAAACCGGTACATGACAGGGTGTTATATACATTGACACCTATTCTATTTTAATCTGTGGGTGAATACAATGTGATTTCAAGTTATTGTGTTTAGGGTGATACAAATAAATTTAACTTGACTTGACATGACTTATTTGAAAATGGAAGCAACTCCAGACTAAATGAAGGAGCATTTCCGGCAGTGTGACAGATTATGTAAATCTTTAGATGGACATCTCTTTAATTTAATTCATAGTAGAACTGTGCAGCATTCGATTTCAGCAGTTTCACCTGTTTATCCAGTGTACACGGGTAGATTGGAACATGCAAACTGCCAAATACAAATTGCCTTAAGTCTTTATTTTTTAGAGGACTGCCAAACCATTGTCAAGCTTCTTTAAGATGCTGACAGAAAATCCCATTGACCTCATTTGGTTTCTGTCCTGACCTGGTGGTTGTATGTTGAACAGGGCATGAATGCGACTGAATCCATCTAACGTTTAGGGCTCTGTCACATCATAGTAAATGAACGGCATGTAACGTGCTGGGACTGACCTCAGTTCAGAACAACTGTAAGGGCTGTCTTACAAAGTGTTCCTGGAGTGATTTCAGCTGAGTCTAAAAATATTATTTGAATGACTCACTACACAGGAAATGTAGGAAGGTGTATTCAGTTCCACACTTACCATATCCTCCTAGTGTATTGGTTTGCCATAATGGCTTTTTTCCTTGATGCTAACGTGTTTCTGTTGATGACGAAGGTATGGAAACTGTGCTATATTGAATGCTAAGGCATGGACATGAGATGTTATAGCTGTTTTGGGTGTAAATTATTCTCGGGTGACAACCATCAAATCCGATTGAAAATTGCTTTTATCTTGCAGATGTCATCAAAGTAAGACAGCTGCAATGATGACTCCAGTAAATTCTGTCCATTGTGTCTTGTCTGTAAATATTCTTTCTGAATGGTTGTTTTGCGGGGAAAGAAATGTGCAGCCTGAATCCGTTTGCGTAAAAATATAAACCCACATCCCACATGCCTGTGGACAACAAGGCTTTTTCTTCTCCCCCAAACATTTAATCACTGATCTTATTTCAATAAAATATCTGGGTGACACTCCCCAGGGTCCATTTCAATCAAAACATACCAAATGTAATTCATTTTATATTCATTTTAATCCCACCCTTAAGCTATTGACAAGGGAAACCATCTGTTTCCAAACTGAGTCATTTTTTTTTTTTAATTTTTGTGCCAGGATCTGCTCTCTCTCTCTCACTGAAATGTTGAACAACAGGTTTACAACTCAACATTCAAATTTTTTTTCTACTCTCTGTTCACAGAGGTAGGAGTCGGGGTGTTATATTCAAATTCAAATGATGGAGTATGAGGTATTAATGGATGACAAGGCAGACAATCAGAATAGGGCTTAACATAAATTTACTCCACATTATGCTTAGGTTGTCAAGACATCATACATCAATTCCTGTATGATTCCACCTAGTATCCTGTCCTAATTAACATATCACAACATCCCCCCTACTTAGCTGAAAGTCCCTGACAGACTATAACAAAGGTAAACATATTTGAACAGTCCTGTGTAATAAATAAGAACTCAAACGCAGTGTCTATCAAATGCATTAAACATTGCTTGTCCACATATCATTGGAATGATTCAACTAACGCATGTACCTCTCACTTACAACAGTACAAGATTTTGTTTTTAACCAACATAGTTAAGAAAAGTGTACATGAAAGATCAGGATGATATAAGGTTTCTAGTCACAAGATGTTATCTCATAAACCTATGTTCCATAGGTAAACATAATCCTTGTAATGGGCTGCTTTGATTAAAGCCCTCCCAGGTCTTGTGTGTGTTGGCTTTGGACTTTTGAGCTCCTCTTCATTTGTGTTAGTTTCACCGGTTGGTGTTGTAGGGCCCCTGTGATTATTTTGAGCTTCATATTGAGATTGTGGCTCAGCAAAACAGATCCTTTTTAGATTCTGCTGCAGTTGTAGATTGTATAGCTCTCGCAGATGGCTCCTGCAACGTCTGACCTTGTTTCCAATCGGTGTTTGGACAATGTAGCTCCTTGGCTCAGTGCACTTTTGCAGGACAATTGCTGGGTGCCATGTTACTCTCTCCTTGTTTAACACAGTGACATGCTGGCCAGGGTGGAGTGGAGGTAGTTCTCTGCAGCAGCTGTGGTCATGATGTTCCTTCATTACAGCTGCTCTGTGGGCCAGATGCATTCGGTGTACCTCTTTGCCTGGGCCTGCCCAACTTGGCAGCAGGGTGGTAACAGGCCTAACAAAGATCAATTCTGCAGGTGAGGGTAGCTTACTATCAATAGGGGTCGCTCTGACTTGTAGTAATGCTGTGTGTAGATCACCCCCATTTTTCTGAGTTTTCGTCACAATTGATTTGATATGTCGCACATGCCTTTCAACGAACCCGTTGCTTTTTGGGTAGTGGGGTGAGCTTGTTATGTGTCTTATTCCCCAGTCGGTTACAAACGTTTTAAAAGCCTGCCCTGTGTACTGTCGTCCATTGTCAGTTAGTATTTCCTCAGGGCATCCAAATAAGGACATGTACATTTGCATTTTCCGTGCGACTGCTTGGCTAGATACTAGAATTTTCATTTCATCCACCAGTGGATATTTTGAATATCTGTCTACGG
Source organism: Lampris incognitus (assembly GCF_029633865.1). Taxonomy (NCBI): domain Eukaryota; kingdom Metazoa; phylum Chordata; class Actinopteri; order Lampriformes; family Lampridae; genus Lampris; species Lampris incognitus. Next base: position 46,595,127 of record NC_079219.1, read on the forward strand.
TCAGCAAGTATTGGTGGCAACTGATTTCGAATAGATCAGAGGCTAAAGATTGCCATGGCTTGGGCAGAATTTCATGTGGTTTCGGGCAGGGTCCGAAATTAACACTCGCCGCCCGCCAAATGCGAGTAGATTTTCTGATTGGCGAGTAAATCTCAGAAGCCTACCCACCACATGGCGAGTAACAAAAAAAGTGAAATCCAACCACTTAACCTCTCTCTCTCTCTCTCTCTCTCTCTCTCTCTCTCTCTCTCTCTCTCTCTCTCTCTCTCTCTCTCTCTCTCTCGCTCTCGCTCTCCTTAGCAACAGCAATAATATAGCAATAATAATAACATAAATCAACCAACCAAAGTGCATTAGAACAATCACATATCAACAATAACAGAAATTAACCAATCAAAGTGCATTAGAATGTTGCTAGACGCTACTGGCAGGTAACATTACACACACACTCGAGAGAAACAACGACAGCAGCACCCGTCAGCCTCGGTACTAGCCTACTCTATTCTTATAACTAACGTTAGTGAGCTACACCAGTTACAGTGGTGTGAAAAAGTACACTGCTCAAAAAAATAAAGGGAACACATAAACAATGCAATGTAGCTCCAAGTCAATCACACTTTTGAGATATCAACCTGTCCAGTTAGGAAGCAACACTGATTTGTGACTCAATTTCACCTGTTGGTAAATTGTCTAATTTCCACCTGGTGGAAATTAGACAATTTGCAAGACAACCCCTATAAAAGGAATGGATTTGCAGGTGGTGGCCACAGACCATTTGCCTGTCCTCATCTTTTCTGGCCGATCTTTGGTTAGTTTTTCATTTTGCTAGTGCCCTCACCACTAGAGGTGGCATGAGGCGGTATCTGCAACCTACAGAAGTTGCTCAGATAGCGCAGCTCATCCAGGATGGCACATCAATGCGTGCTGTGGCAAGAAGATTTGATGTGTCTCCCAGCACAGTGTCCAGAGCATGGAGGAGGTACCAGGAGACAGGCCAGTACACCAGGAGACGTAGAGGGGGCCGCAGGAGGACAACAACCCCGCAGCAGGACCGCTATCTGGTCCTTTGTGCAAGGAGGAACAGGAGGAGCACTGCCGGAGCCCTACAAAACGACCTTCAACAGGCCACTAATGTGCAGGTTTCTGCTCAAACAGTGAGAAACAGAATGCATGAGGATGGTATGAGGGCCCGACGTCCACAATTGGGGCCTGTGCTCACAGCCCAACACCGTGCAGCCCGATTGACCTTTGCCAGAGAACATCTTGGTTGGCAGATTCGCCATTGGCGCCCTGTGCTCTTCACAGATGAGAGCAGGTTCACACTGAACACATGTGACAGACGTGAGAGAGTCTGGAGACGCTGTGGAGAACGTTCTGCTGCCTGCAACATCCTCCAGCATGACCGGTTTGGCGGTGGGTCAGTGATTGTCTGGGGAGGCATATCCTTGGAGGGCCGCACAGACCTCTACGTGCTAGCCAGAGGTACCATGACTGCCATTAGGTACCGGGATGAGATCCTCAGACCCATTGTCAGACCATATGCTGGTGCAGTGGGCCCTGGGTTCCTGCTCATGCATGACAATGCTCGTCCTCATGTGGCCAGAGTGTGTCAGCAGTTCCTGTATGTCGAGGGCATTGATGCTATGGACTGGCCTGCACGTTCCCCAGACCTGAATCCAATCGAGCTCTCGTACCATCCGCCAATGCAATGTCGCACCACAGACTGTCCAGGAGTTGACCGATGCCCTGATCCAGGTCTGGGAGGAGATCCCTCAGGAGACCATCCATCGTCTCATCAGGAGCATGCCCAGACGTTGTAGGGAGTGCATACAGGCACGTAGAGGCCACACACACTACTGAGCCTCCTTTTGAATCGTCTTGAAGAATTTCCACAGAAGTTGGATCAGCCTATGTTCTCATTTTCCACTTTGATTTTGAGTATGATTCTGAATCCAGACCTCAATGGGCTAATGATTTTGATTTCCATTGATCATTCTTAGGTTATGTTGCTCTAAACACATTCCTCTGTCTAATAAATAAAGATTTTCAGCTGAAATATTTCATTCATCGAGGTCTATATTGTGTTTTTAGGTGTTCCCTTTATTTTTTTGAGCAGTATATTTGCCCCCTTCCTGATTTCTTATTTCTTTGCATGTTTGTCACACTTAAATGTTTCAGATAATCAAACTAATTTAAATATTAGACAAAGATAACACAAGTAAACACAAAATGCAGTTTTTTAATGAAGGTTTTTATTATTAAGGGAAAAGAAAAATCCAAACCTACATGGCCCTGTGTGAAAAAGTGACTGCCCCCCCCTGTTAAAACATAAATTAAGTGTGGTTTATCACATCTTTGGAAAGCTGAGTTCAATTTCTCTAGCCATACCCAGGCCTGATTACTGCCACACCTCTTCTCAATCAAGAAATCACTTAAATAGGACCTGCCTGACAAAGTGAAGTAGACCAAAAGATCCTCAAAAGCTAGACATCATGCTGCGATCCAAAGACATTCAGGAACAAAAGAGAAACAAAGTAATTGAAATCTATCAGTCTGGAAAAGGTTATAAAGCCATTTCTAAAGCTTTGGGACTCCAGCGAACCACAGTAAGAGCCATTATCCACAAATGGCGAAAACACGGAACAGTGGTGAACCTTCCCAGGAGTGGCCGGCCGACCAATTTACCCCAAGAGCGCAGCGACGACTCATCCAAGAGGTCACAAAAGACCCCACAACAACATCCAAAGACCTGCAGGCCTCACTTGCCTTAGTTAAGGTCAGTGTTCATGACTCCACCATAAGAAAGAGACTGGGCAAAAATGGCCTGCATGGCAGAGTTCCAAGACGAAAGCCACTGCTGAGCAAAAAGAACATAAAGGCTCATCTCAGTTTTGCCAGAAAACATCTTGATGATCCCCAAGACTTTTGGGAAAATACTCTGTGGACTGACGAGACAAAAGTTGAACTTTTTGGAAGGTGTGTGTCCCATTACATCTGGCGTAAAAGTAACACAACATTTCAGAAAAGGAACATCATACCAACAGTAAAATATGGTGGTGGTAGTGTGATGGTCTGGGGCTGTTTTGCTGCTTCAGGACCTGGAAGACTTGCTGTGGTAAATGGAACCATGAATTCTGCTGTCTACCAAAAAATCCTGAAGGAGAATGTCCGGCCATCTGTTCGTGACCTCAAGCTGAAGCGCACTTGGGTTCTGCAGCAGGACAATGATCCAAAACACACCAGCAAGTCCACCTCTGAATGGCTTAAGAAAAACAAAATGAAGACTTTGGAGTGGCCTAGTCAAAGTCCTGACCTGAATCCGATTGAGATGCTGTGGCATGACCTTAAAAAGGCGGTTCATGCTTGAAAACCCTCCAATGTGGCTGAATTACAACAATTCTGCAAAGATGAGTGGGCCAAAACTCCTCCACAGCGCTGTAAAAGACTCATTGCCAGTTATCGCAAACGCTTGATTGCAGTTGTTGCTGATAAGGGTGGCCCAACCAGTTATTAGGTTCAGGGGGCAATCACTTTTTCACACAGGACCATGTAGCTTTGGATTTTTTTCCCCTTAATAATAAAAACCTTCATTTAAAAACTGCATTTTGTGTTCACTTGTGTTATCTTTGTCTAATATTTAAATTTGTTTGATGATCTGAAACATTTAAGTGTGACAAACATGCAAAAAAATAAGAAATCAGGAAGGGGGCAAACACTTTTCACACCACTGTATGTGGCGATATTAAGAAGGCGCAAAACCACCATCAAAAAGACAACCATGCCCCGAAGAGGAGGAAGAAGCCACCATCACCACCAAACTGGAAAAAAAAGAAAGTTTAGTGCGTATGACGATAAAGGAGCTGCGAGAGGCTGGCTGGAGTATAATGCACAGACCGTAATAATGAGTTGCTCCATCTGTCGCCAGTATGTCAAAAACTGTAGCAATTCATTTGTCATCGGTAACAAGATAATGAAGGTAGAAAAGATCAAGGAAAATGAGACCTCCAGATGCCACATTATCTGTATGAATGCCTCTCGGGTTCAGTCTGAGCCTGTCCTCCCAACATCCTCCGTAAAGTCGCTAATAGCCATGTCCGAGCAGACCAGCATGAAAATGCAGAACATGTTTAGGTCTGTGCATGCCATTGGCAAGAAGGCGAGACCACTCTCTGACTTCAAATGGATGTGCGAGTAAGTGCATTCAGTTGTCATCTCAAAATATCCTCATGCAGCATAAACAAAGTGCTGGCAGTAGCTAACTTTAGCCAGCTAGCACTAGTATGTGACACCTTGCACTAACGTTAGTTGTGTGCTAGCTTCAACACAATTAAACAAGTTAAAACTGATTGGCAGTCCAACCTCAACTCAGACACACTCACGGATCTACTGATGGTGCAGCTGTCATCTCCTGAGATCAGGGAGTATGACCCAACCAGTGCTGTTGATCTGTGGCACCAAGACTGTCAGGAGCAGGATGCCAGACTTCATGGACGGTGCAAAGATAGTGGCTGCTGTAGAGTGAGAAGTAGTCTGGGATTAGGGACAGGCATGTGGAGCACTCGAGTAGTTATAATAATACTGCAAATAAAACATTAAATCATACTTGTAACATTTTATCTTTTAACCATTGACTAATTTTACATAGAAACATATTTTTGCTTCAGATCTGCTCTTGTCACATTTTTAAAAGCTTTTATTTAACACAATGACTTATTCTCTCATTGATATGTACTGAAAACGTATTTATGGCATAAAAAAGGCTACTAATTATTTTGGCTGGTAAAAAAATATGCTTGGCTGGTAGATTTTTTTCATCTACCAGTCCCCTTGGCCGGTAAGCCAAAAAGTTAATTTCAGACCCTGGTTTGAGGGGCTCTTTTGGATTTGCATCTTGATGTTCCACAAATACACTGTAAGATCTGCAAACTCTTTCAATGTCATCATTCATCTTTGTCCAATAAACACTTTCTTGTGCAAGCTGGTGTGTTTTCTCTATGCCCTGAGAGCCTATATGTAACTTTTTTGGGATAGTGTCACTCATGGAATCTGGAATGAGAACCTGCCTGCCTTGAATATGACTCCTGATTCCACTGCGAGTTCATCCCTAAAGGATGAATAAGCATGCAGGTCTTTAGGCAGGTCTTGTATCGTTTCTGGCCATCCTTGGTGAATCAGCTCTTTCAGCGCACTAAGTTTAGGATCTTCAGCAGTTTCTGTATGAAGTGCGTCCTGTTTTTTAAGAGGAAACATTTATAATGGTGATGGTGTGCAACTGAATCCTCAGTCTCTGCATCAGTTCCATCTATGCACTCGTCTAGCTCAATGTCACCATGGCTTTCTGGATTTGGTAACTGGCTTAAGAGTATCCGCCAAGACCATTTGTGTTCCTGGTTGTTACCTTACTTCATAGTTGTACCTCTGTGTCTTGATCAGCATGCGCTGGAGTCGTGGTGGTGCAGCATGCAGTGGTTTTGCACATATGGTGACGAGCGGTTTGTGATCTGTTGTCACTATGAAAGACTTCCTGTACAGGTAGGTGTGGTATCGCTGCATCCCATAAACAATGGCGAGCATTTCATGCTCTATGTTGCTGTATCTAGATTGGCAGTCTGTTAGGGTTTTTGAGCCAAAAGCAATGGGTCTGTTGTTCTGCACCAATGCTATACCTAGGCCTTTATGTGATGCATCAACATCAAGGGTTAAGTGTGTGTTTGGATCGTAATATTTTAAATATGCATCCTCAGTGATTGCTGACTTCAAGTCTTCAAAGCATTTTTGGTGATCTGCGTCCCATATCCATGGTGCTTCATTTTTCAATAACCTTCTCACTGTGTGAGCTTTGTCTACAAACGTTGGTATGTAGGGTGATAGGTATGGCAACATTCCCATCAACTTATGTAGGTCATCTTTGTTTTGGGGGGTTAGCCTTTTCTGTATGTCTCTGATTTTAGCTGGGTCTGGTTTGATGCCGCTATCTGTATACACATTGCCAAATAATGAGATGCTGTTCTGTTTTATTGTGCATTTGTCACTGTTGAACTCAATACCTGCTTCAGCTGCGCATTCCATCAGGTTGATCAGGTTTATATTGAGTTCTTCCCCATTTTTTTCTGTATACAGCTATATCATCAGTTATGCTGACCATGGTATGGAGGCCCTTGAGGATCTGGTCCTTCTTGGCCTGGAAAATATCTTAAGAGACACTTAGCCCAAATGGCAAGCGTTTCCAACAGTGCCTGCCAAAAGGAGTGCGAACTGTTGTCAGCAGTTGTGGATCTTCATCAAGGTGTATGGACTAGTATCCTGCTTTTGCATTGAGCTTGCTAAATATTTTTGTATTTGCAAACTTTGGGTTCAGTTCTTCTATGGTTGGAATCTTTTGTGGGCACCTTTTCAGGCTGGCATTCAGCTTTTGTGGATCTAGACATATCCGTAGGGACCCGTCCTTCTTGGTGCCATATGCAACCTTTCACAGCACGTCTTGTTCCACAAGTTTGTTTAGCTCTTCCTGGAGCTTGTCTTTGATGTGGATGCTGCATTCCCATGGTGGGTCTATGAATGGTTTGGCGTCCTCTTTTAGAATAAGCTTAACAGTTCCCTTGACCTTGTCTATTTTATCAAATTGGTTTGGGTACGCCCTCTGGGTACGCTGTTGTGCTCCCACGCCCATGCCAGTCACGTTCCCAGTCCCACTCAGCACGTCTCCATTGAAGTTGGCCCGGGCGTCTCCTTCAGCAGCAGGTGTTGGCAATTTCCATCAGTCCAGCTGCACCCAATTACCATCTGGGCATCGCTCTACTTAAGGCTGCTGAAGACAGACGTCCAACGCTTGAATGTTGACAACTGTACAGTCAGTCTAGTCTGCTGAAGAGCCTCTTCGCGTTTCCAAGAACTTAACCAGTTTCTCTTTGTTTGCTTCATTTCCTGTCAGTGCCAATCCACCCTGCTGTCTACTCTGTTCTCTTCCAGGCTCTCTCCGCGACTTCCATGGCTCCCCGCGTCTCCCTCGCTCCTCGTCCCCAGTGACCATCACGTTTTCCCCCGGACCCCCTCCAGCGACCTCCCTCTGCGTCTCTCTCCCTGGACTCCTCCCTCCGGACTTGACTTCCTGGATCTCGGACCCGAGCTTCCTCGGACATCCCCTTGCTCTACGGATTCGGAATTTTGTGGCTAGGTTCGCACACACATTTACAACGCTCACTCCATTTACACTGCACCCCACACTTAGCTTTACACATGTTAGACACTAGCTCTCCACACACCCGCGTAGCATTGCACACACCCCATTTTTATTCTGTCCAGGCATCCACACACTACACACTAGCATAGGTTTAGTTAGGTTTAGATAAGGACTTATTTTATTAATAAAACCCCTTATATTTGTTCACTTGTCTCTGAGTCTTTGCCTCTGGGGTACCCAGCACATTTGGCTGCTTGGAATTGGTTGGGTTCATAACAGAACGTTCAAGCCATTATGAGCCAAGCCAGAACCCCAGGGGCAGAGAACGAACCCTCCCCAGAAATGCGTAAGGTAGTTTTTAATCAAGCCGCTCAACTCATCAAATTGCAGGCCAAACTACAGAAGGCTTTCCCCTCGGTCCAGTCCCAGATCGCTGTTCTTGAAAACACTTCCCAAACCACCATCAGTACAGTCACTAGTCTCACAGCCAAGCTGGATGGCATTTCAGGAGCCCTGGCATCTATCCAGCTCTCTCTCGATGCTGTAGCTGCCAGTGCAACTTCTGCCCCTAGACCCAATCCAGAACCCAGTCCTCCCAACATCCCAGCTGACCCCATTCCCCCTGCCCAGCCAGTTCTTCGCTCCAAACACAGCTTAGTTTGCCCCAGAGCATTCAATGGCGACTTTAACCAGTGCAGGGGTTTCCTAGTGCAGTGTGACTTGCTGTTTATGCATCAGCCTTCCAAGTACTCCTCCAAGATAGCGTTCATAATGTCACTCCTAGCCGACAAGACCCTTAGTTGGGCCATAGCTGCTGTTGGAAGCAACACTGCTTATTCCACTGATTACTCCCTGTTTAAGAGCGAATTCCGTTCAGTTTTGGACCATCCCCTTAGATGGGATGGTCGGTTGCTTGTTATCCATCAGGGGTCTCGTTCTGTGGCCAATTACACGGTCGAGTTCAGGATCTTAGCCAGAGAGAGTCGTTGGGATGACAGAACCCTCCTTAGTATACACTACCGTTCAAAAGTTTGGGATCACATTGAAATGTCCATATTTTTGAAGGAAAAGCACTGTACTGTTCAATGAAGATAACTTTAAACTAGTTTTAACTTTAAAGAAATACACTCTATACATTGCTAATGTGGTAAATGACTATTCTAGCTGCAAATGTCTGGTTTTTGGTGCAATATCTACATAGGTGTATAGAGGCCCATTTCAAGCAACTATCACTCCAGTGTTCTAATGGTACAATGTGTTTGCTCATTGGCTCAGAAGGCTAATTGATGATTAGAAAACCCTTGTGCAATCATGTTCACACATCTGAAAACAGTTTAGCTCGTTACAGAAGCTACAAAACTGACCTTCCTTTGAGCAGATTGAGTTTCTGGAGCATCACATTTGTGGGGTCAATTAAACGCTCAAAATGGCCAGAAAAAGAGAACTTTCATCTGAAACTCGACAGTCTATTCTTGTTCTTAGAAATGAAGGCTATTCCATGCGAGAAATTGCTAAGAAATTGAAGATTTCCTACACCGGTGTGTACTACTCCCTTCAGAGGACAGCACAAACAGGCTCTAACCAGAGTAGAAAAAGAAGTGGGAGGCCGCGTTGCACAACTGAGCAAGAAGATAAGTACATTAGAGTCTCTAGTTTGAGAAACAGACGCCTCACAGGTCCCCTACTGGCATCTTCATTAAATAGTACCCGCAAAACACCAGTGTCAACATCTACAGTGAAGAGGCGGCTGCGGGATTCTGGGCTTCAGGGCAGAGTGGCAAAGAAAAAGCCATATCTGAGACTGACCAATAAAAGAAAAAGATTAAGATGGGCAAAAGAACACAGACATTGGACAGAGGAAGACTGGAAAAAAGTGTTGTGGACAGATGAATCCAAGTTTGAGGTGTTTGGATCACAAAGAAGAACGTTTGTGAGACGCAGAACAAATGAAAAGATGCTGGAAGAATGCCTGACGCCATCTGTTAAGCATGGTGGAGGTAATGTGATGGTCTGGGGTTGCTTTGGTGCTGGTAAGGTGGGAGATTTGTACAGGGTAAAAGGGATTCTGAATAAGGAAGGCTATCACTCCATTTTGCAACGCCATGCCATACCCAGTGGACAGCGCTTGATTGGAGCCAATTTCATCCTACAACAGGACAATGACCCTAAACACACCTCCAAATTGTGCAAGAACTATTTAGAGCAGAAGCAGGCAGCTGGTATTCTATCGGTAATGGAGTGGCCAGCGCAGTCACCAGATCTGACCCCATTAAGCTGTTGTGGGAGCAGCTTGACCGTATGGTACGCAAGAAGTGCCCATCCAACCAATCCAACTTGTGGGAGCTGCTTCTGGAAGCGTGGGGTGCAATTTCTCCAGATTACCTCAACAAATTAACAGCTAGAATGCCAAAGGTCTGCAATGCTGTAATTGCTGCAAATGGAGGATTCTTTGACGAAAGCAAAGTTTGATGTAAAAAAAATCTTATTTCAAATACAAATCATTATTTCTAACCTTGTCAATGTCTTGACTCTATTTTCTATTCATTTCACAACATATGGTGGTGAATAAGTGTGACTTTTCATGGAAAACACAAAATTGTTTGGGTGATCCCAAACTTTTGAACGGTAGTGTATATCACAATGGCTTGAGTGACGCTATCAAAGACCTCATCGTCCGAGACAGTCCAGAAACCCTTAACGACCTCATTACTCTGGCTCTTAGGATGGACTCTCGGCTACGAGAACGCCTTTTGGACCGAGCGCAACGTATTGCCTCTCGTCCTGCCCCTAGTCGCTCAGCCACAGTATCCACCTCACCGTCTGCTTCTGGCTCGACTCCGCGCCCTCTCCAGCACACGCCTACCTCCTACCACATCTATATACTGGTCAGGAGAGCCCATGGAGATTGGCCGTTCTCGGCTCTCATCGGACGAGAGGGAACACAGAATGGGTAAAAAACAGTGCCTCTATTATGGTAAGGAAGGACACTTCATCTGGGCCCGCCCTACCTGCCCAAAAGACCCCGCTCACTCGTAAGAGGTATATTGGTAAGCAAAGCTTCTCTTCTCCAGCCCCAATATAAACTTAATCGCCTATTCCCTGCTACCCTAGCCTGGGGTAAAGAGACCTTGTCTGTTAGTGCCCTCATAGACTCTGGCGCAGACGAGTGCCTTATGGACGCCTCCCTTGCTCGCCAGGCCGGTATCCCTTTAGTCCCCTTAGATCACTCCCTGTCTCCCCAGGCCATCGACGGGTATTCTTTGGGTACTATCTCTCACTCCACTGAACTTCTCATGCTCACTCTTTCGGGTAATCACACTGAATCCATTTGTTTCTTTGTTCTGCTTGCCCCTACAGCGCCCCTGGTGTTGGGAAGACCGTGGCTGTAGAGGCACGACCCTCACATCTCCTGGGCCTCTGGGTGGGTCATGGGTTGGAGCGCAGCACGTCATGCAACCTGTCTGCGCTCCACCCTCTCTGTCCAGTGGTCCCAGGCCTGTGACCTCTCCCCCGGATCTCACTGGTGTTCCCCACGTTTATCATGACCTTGACCTGGTGTTTAGTAAGGACAGAGCCCTTTCACTCCCCCCTCACCAGCCATATGATTGTCCCATCGACCTCCTTCCCGGGGCTGCCCTACCGAAGGAGCGGCTTTATAACCTCTCCCTCCTGGAGAAGGAGGCGATGTGCAATTTTTTTGTGGCTAAGAAGGATAGTGGCCTGAGGCCCTGTATTCCTGTATTGACTATTGTGCTCTTAACGACATCACGGTGAAGAATAGGTATCCTGTTCCACTTTCAAGCCACTCACGCACGCCCGGGTGTTCACTAAGCTTGACCTCCACAATGCCTACTACCTAGTCATGATCAGGGAGGGCGACGAGTGAAAGACGGCCTTTAACACCTCCCTCGGCCATTTTGAATACCTTGTCATGCCGTTTGGCCTCTCCAACGCTCCTGGCGTGTTCCAGGCCCTTGTCAACGACGTGCTCTGGGACATTCACAACATGGTTGTGGCGGTGTACCTCGACAACATCCTCATGTTTTCCCGGTCTATGGAGGAACACCACCAGCATGTATGCCTGGTTCTTCAGCGGCTGATGGAGAACAGGCTTTAAGTCAAGGCCGAGAAGTGCATCTTCCACACCAACTCCGTGACATACCTGGGCAACGTGGTAGAGGACAGACAGATGTGCGCTGACGCTGCTACGGTCAAGGCGGTGGTGGAGTGGCCGTGACCCACCGACCGGACCCAGCTGAGATGCTTCCTGGGAATCGCCGGCTTTGTTCGGCGGCTCATCAAGGGGTTCAGCCAGGTAGCAGCTCCTCTCAATGCCCTAACCTCCCCCTCACGCCCCTTCTCCTGGACACCCAAGGCTGGGACAGCCTTGTCCAGGCTCAAGGGTCTGTTCACTATGGCTCCGGTGCTCATCCACCCCAACCCGTCAAGGTAGTTCATTGTTGAGGTAGATGCTTCTGACTCTTGCATTGGGGCCGTCCTTTCTCAGAGGCCTGAGGAGGACCAGAGGGTTCATCCGTGTGCCTACATCTATCGGCGCTACGACCCTGCCGAGAGGAATTACGGCGTGGGCAACAAGAGTTGCTGGTGGTTCACGATGCACTGAAGGAGTGGAGACACTGGTTGGAGGGAGCGAAGCTGCCATTCGTGGTATGGTCAGACTACAAGAACCTGGCCTACATGAGGACGGCGAAGAGGCTTAACTCCAGGCAGGCCCATTGGGCCCTTTTCTTCAGCCAGTTCGACTTCACCCTCACCTACAGCCCGGGCTCCAAGAATGTCAGGGCTGATGCCCTCTCCCGTCAGTTCCCTGGGGAAAGCCCGGATGTCCAGGAGGACCCTGACACTATCTTTCCCCCCGGCTGGGTGGTGGTTGTCGTCACCTGGGCCATCGACTAGGTGGTTAGACAGGCCCAGCGGGCACAGCCTGACCCAGGCAGCAGTCCACACAACCGGCTGTTTGTTCCCACCGCCGTCTGTCCGCAGGTGTTGGAGTGGGGTCACTCCAGTCGCTTCGCCTGTCACTGCACAGCAGAGTTCATCAGCTGGAGGTTTTGGTGGCCTACCCTTAAGGAGGATGTCAGGGAGTTTGTGGCCGCCTGCACCATCTGCGCCCAGAGCAAGGCCTCCCATCTCTTGCCAGTGGGCCTCCTGCAACCCCGTCCCATACCAAGTCGACCATGGTCCCACATAGCCCTGGACTTTGTTGCTGGGCTCCCCGTGTCCCAGGGTTATGACACCATTCTGACCATGGTTGACCGGTTTTCTAAGGCAGTCCACTTCGTTCCTCTCTCCAAGCTCCCGTCTGCTGTGGATACAGCGGACCTCCTAACCCTCCATGTAGTCCGCCTGCATGGCATTCCTTCAGACATCATATCCGACCATGGTTCCCAATTCATCTCCAAGGTGTGGCAGCCTTCTGTAAGCGAATGGGGGCCATGGCCAGCCTCTCCTCTGGGTATCACCCGCAGTCCAACGGGCAGGCAGAGCATGCCAACCAGGCAGTCAAGGCGACCTTTCATTGTGTTACCACCAGCAACCCCTCCTCCTGGGCCAAGTAGCTTCCCTGGGTGGAATACTCTCTCAACACCATGGAGAGCTCCGCCACCGGTATGTCGCCGTTCCAATGTTCACTCGGTTACCAACCCCCTCTGTTTCCCCAATAGGAGTTGGAGGTGACGGTCTCGTCCAACAGGGCCACCCTCTGCCGGTGTCGACGCATCTGGAAGACTGCCCGTGTTGCACTACTCCGTGGCACCGAGCGGGTCTGGGCGGGTGCCAACCGGCGGAGGTTGCCTGCCCCTGACTACCAGCCTGGCAAGAGGGTTTGGCTGTTGGCACGGGACCTGCCCCTCCAGACCTCCCAGACCTCCACTTGGAAGTTGGATCCCTGTTATGTCAGTCCCTACACCATTAACCACATCATCAGCCCCACTGCAGTATTTCAGATTATCCCTCCTGCTCTCAAGGTTCAACCTGTGTTCCATGTGTCCCAGCTCAAAACCATGGCCACCAGCTTCTTGCCCGCCCCCCATTTCAGCTCCTCCGCCCCCTCAGGTCCTGGCTGATGGAGACCCCGTGTGGTCGGTTCGAAAGCTGCTCGCTGTCCGCTTCCGGGGGTGGGGGTTCCAGTATCTGGTGGACTGGGAGGGCTTCGGCCCTGAAGACCAGAGCTGGGTGCCCCCGTCCTATCTCGCCAATCCCTCCCTCCTGGACGACTTCTACCGGGATAACCTGGGCGGTCGTCCTTATATTGGCATGGAATGTTAATAGTTAAGAGCCAAGGGATCTTATGGCCACTATATGCAGACAGTTTTGTATGGTTCTTTTTTTAGTTTTTTTGTAGGCATAGGCTTTGTTGCCATACATTTGTCTAAATGTAGTGAGAGTGGGAGTGTGTTCCCGGATGCCCCTGTGTCTTTTTTCATGCGGAGTGTATGTCCATGGCCTGGTAGATCAGGTGGTCTCACATTCAAGGTTGTGTATGCCTCCTCTCTGGGTGGTTTGCTGTCAATGCTATGCATGCACTTTTCACTGTTTGTGATGGAGTAGAACTGTTTTTGATATATGTATTCATCAGGTTCACAGCTGTCGACAACATCAATTTTGGAATCGCTTCGTTGTCCATGGCCCTTTCTGGATGTCTAGCATCTGTGATGTTTGTTTTGTGGTGGCAAGACTTACTGCTTTGACCTTTGCTGGAGTGTTACTGCCTCTGCTGTCTGTCCTTTCTGCAGTATCTTGCCCAGTGTCCTTTCACACCACATGCAGAGCATTCATCATTATATGCTGGACACTGACGTGGTTTATAGCTTGTACCACAGTTCTGGCATGTTCATCCTCTGTTTACAGCATGTACATTTCCTGAGAGTGGCAGACTAAGCTGTTTTAGCTTTTCATTGCCTGCTGATAGCGCTTTCTATTTTTGTCCTTCTGTTAGTATTTCAGCTAAGGAGTAGCCTTTGGGTTTGCTATAGAGATCGTTCCTCAGAGCGCCATGTGGTGTGCTAGAAATAATAAGCTCAAGTCAGGCGTTCATTCAGTTCCTCATCAGTGAACTGGCATTTCAGTGCTAATGTTCTAGCTCTGGTCACAAAAACATCCATGCTCTCGTCTGTTTTTGTCCATATTGCATTAAGTGGAGCCTGTGGATCCTAAAGTTCACATTCAGTTTTAGCTGACCTTCGAAAAAGTTCCATAGGATCTCAGGCTTTTTCTTGTCTGCCTCACTGAGTCCGCTAGTGTAACATATGGAGTAAATGATTATTAACTCCATACATAAACACATTTCCGTTTTTTTCTCTGCAAGTAAAATTCATCATTTTACAATATGACTTGCTCTTTAAGCATCAAAACATTTCCCTTTAGTCATCCATCATTGGCACACAATGGCTGTCACTGAAGCCAATAAGTAAATAGCATGTGCGTTGTGCCCTCTGCAGGATAAAACGGCTAACTGCAGATTCCCGCACTAAACATTTAATAGAGTAACGATAACCAAATACAATCGCAGTTCAGTGTAATGAGATTAAATATAACAATTTCCCCACATCACTATAGTGGTTAACAGCAGGAACTAGCATGTCAACTGCAAAAATATATCTCACCGATTCGCATATGCTCCAATATCGAGCGATATCGAGGCTGGAATTCTCAACGGGGTCAAAGGGTTCGTCTGCGGCCTGTGTAATCATTAGCGCTAGCCGTTAGCATTCAGGAGCAATGCATTAGCAGCCAGCGATTTGCAGCATAGGTAAACAGTGGAAGGGATAGCTCATCTCACCGATGTGCTTAACATTTGGTTCCAAAACCAAATCGACGACATGACTCCTCTTGGGTCGAATTCAATACAGTGTAGAGCCGAAGTAACGGAGAAGCCCGTAGGTTCACACTTTAGCCGTGTAGGCAACTTTCTTTAATCCACGGTAAATCAGCGAGACAAACAAAACCCACAGCTCGACTGAGCGGAGGTGGCAAGAATAACCAGAAAACTGGCTGGACAACCATAACTTAACCCTGCGTTAACCTGCCAGGGCAACCATGAATTAACCCTTAGTTCCTGGGTTGAATTCTGTCCCCAATACGTGTCCACCACATGAGCCCCCCCAGAATTCGCCCTAGTAATCGAAGTCAGGCAGGCGCGGGTGGACGACAAGGCCGTCCGCGGCGGCTCCGGATAACAGGGGCCGGAGTGTCTGTGGGAGGCATTGACGCGGGCCTGTGGAGGTCGGCCTGAGGAGCAGAAGATGCAGCTCGGGCCTCCACGGGGGGAGGAGGCGGAGCCGGGGGACGACCGCGACGAGGAGGCTGGGCTAACTCCAATGGCCGCGTCAAGTCCAGGTGTGCGGGTTTAACTCGGCCCACTGAAACATGCTCGGCCGTGCCCCCAAAATCCACCACCAGGTGCTTAGTTCCCCGTTCCAGGACGCGGAAGGGGCCGTCATAAGGGGTTGCAGAGGGGGGCGGTGTGCGTCGTGACGGATGAACACGTAGTCCGCTGACTGCAGACCTGGGGGCACCTGGGACACCGGAGCGCCGTTTTGGGCAGTAGGGACGGGTGTGAAAGCTCTGACCCCGTCCAGCAAGGAGGCTCGTTGGTCCACAGCTGACCAGGGACGCGTTGCATTGGGCATGAAATCGCCTGGGACTCGCAGCGGCGTGCCGTACACCAGCTCCGCAGAGGAGGCTTGTAGGTCTTCCTTCGGGGCGGTCCGCAGGCCCAGCATGACCCATGGGAGCTTGTCGACCCAGTTGCAGTCATTGAGAGTAGCCCGAAGCGCAGCCTTCATGGACCGGTGGAAGCGCTCACATAGGCCGTTCGCCTGAGGGTGGTAGGCGGTAGTGCGATGAAGCTTGACGCCCAGAGCCTCACCCACAGCATTCCATAGCTCTGAGGTAAGCTGTGGCCCGCGGTCAGATGAAAGGTCGGAAGGCGTACCGAAACGTGAGACCCACGACCCAATAAAAGCCCGGGCCACATCAGCAGACGTCGTGGATGCCAGGGGAACAGCTTCAGGCCAGCGCGTAGTCCTGTCCACCACAGTGAAGAGGTAGGTGAACCCATGGGAGGGGGGTAGGGGACCAACCAGGTCGACGTGGACATGGTCAAATCGTCTCTCCGGCACTGCGAAGCGTTCCAGGGGCGCCTTAATGTGGCGGTGTATCTTAGCCCGCCGACAGGCAACACACGAGTCGGCCCACGCTTTCACGTCTCTCTTAAGTCCCTCCCACACAAACTTAGCAGAGGTCAGGCGCACGGATGGCTTACCGCCTGGATGAGAGAGGCCGTGCACAGCTTCAAACACGGGGCGTCTCCAGCTGTGCGGGACGATGGGCCTGGGCTGTCCTGTGGAGACGTCACACAGGAGGGTGACACCTGTGTCGCTGAAAGGAACGTCCTGCAGGCGGAGCCCCGTGTCGGAGGCCCGGAGACGGAGGATGCTCGGGTCCGTGGCCTGGTCAGCAGCCATCTGTGCATAGTCAAGGCCTAGGTGGACCGCTCCAATCACTGCCCTAGAGAGGCAGTCAGCTACCTGGTTAGACTTACCAGCGGCGTAGTGAATTCCGAAATGTAGGAGAGTTGTCGCTGCTGGCAAGCGGACCATGGCTCGGCCGTCTTGGACATGGCAAACGTGAGGGGCTTGTGGTCCACGTACGCAGTAAACTCGCGGCCCTCTAGCAGGAAACGGAAATGCCGGACGGCGAGCCAGAGACCGAGGAGTTCCCTGTCAAAAGTACTATACTTGCGCTCTCGGGGTGTAAGCTGGCGACTGAAAAAGGCCAAAGGCTGCCAAGCCCCCCCACCCACCCACTGTTCGTGAACCGCACCAACAGCATAGTCCGATGCATCCGTGGTTATGGAAATAGGTGCTGTAGGTGAAGGATGCGCTAGCAGGGTAGCCTGGGAGAGTGCAGCTTTAGTCGCGGTGAACGCACGGTCCCGCTCTGCTGTCCAGTCGACCGCCTGGTTGGGGGACATGCCTTTCAGCGCCTTGTACAGTGGCCGGATGATAAAGGCGGCTCGAGGAATGAAGCGGTGGTAGAATGTCACCATCCAGATGAACTCCCTGAGCGCACGAGCTGTTTGGGGGCGCGGAAAGGCCGCCACCGCTTCCACCTTTGAGGGCAGGGGGACTGCCCCGTCCCCAGTGATGCGGTGCCCGAGGAAATCAATGGCTGTCAGCCCGAACCGGCACTTCGCCGGGTTGACGATCAGCCCATGCTGGCTGAGGCGTGTGAAGAGGGCATGAAGATGGGACAGGTGTTCTTCCTCAGAGGCGCTGGCGATGAGTATGTCGTCCAAATAGACGAAGATGAAAGGAAGGCCACGGAGCACTGAATCCATCAGCCGCTGAAAGGACTGGGCCTCGTTTTTGAGTCCAAATGGCATTCGTAGGAATTCAAATAGGCCGAATGGGGTTGTCACCGCTGTCTTGGGGATGTCTGAGGGGTGCACGGGAACTTGATGATAACCACGGACCAGGTCGACTTTTGAGAAGACGCATTTGCCAGACAGGTTTGCAGAAAAGTCCTGGATATGCGGGACAGGATAGCGGTCAGGTGTGGTGGCATCATTTAGTCGGCGGTAGTCTCCGCATGGGCGCCAACCTCCATCAGGCTTAGCGACGATGTGGAGTGGGGACGCCCACGGGCTGTCAGAGCAGCGGATGATCCCCATGCGTTCCAGGTGCTCGAACTCAGACTTGGCAATGGCGAGTTTGGCGGGGTCGAGACGCCTGGCTCTGGCGTAGACCGGGGGCCCCTTCGTAGCAATGTGATGCTCCACCCCATGCTTAGCGGTGGGTGCAGAGAAGGTAGGCTGGGTGAGGTCAGGGAACTCAGCGAGGAGGCGGTTGAACTTGTCTGCCTCTGAGAGAGAGTTGGCTAGACCTGCATAGGCCGCTTCCCTCCGCGTACATGCGAAGGAGGAGAAGGTTAAGGCATCGACCAGACGGCTGTTCTGAATGTCCACTAGCAAACCGTAAGTGCACAAAAAATCAGCTCCGAGGAGGGGAAGCGTTACATTGGCCATGACGAACTCCCACGTGAAACGTTGTCCACCAAAACACAGTTCTACAGACCGCAGGCCGTAGGTGTGGATAGGGCTGCCGTCAGCCGTCGCCAACTGGGGGCCCCGCTCCCCGCCCATGATGTCGACGTCAGTAGCAGGGAGCACGCTTCTCTGTGCGCCCGTGTCACAAAGAAATCGCCGACCGGAGATGGTGTCGAGGATGAAGAGTAGCCTGCTCGTATCGCCAACACTCATCGCCACTACTGAGTGTTGGCCCTCTCGTTTCCCGTCGGCCTGTAGTTGCAGGGGGAACGGCACCGTTTAGCTTTCGCACCAAATCGAGCGTGGTACATACAGAGTCCAGAGAGCTTGTAGCGGTCTGATGCTGTGGCGCCACCGTCGGGCCACGCCCGCGATGTCGGCGGGGGGCCAGTGAAGGTAGGAGCCAGCACCCCGGCAAGGGAGGAACGTTGTGTAGCGACGAAGAATCGGTCAGCCTCCTTTGCCAGCTCACGGGGATCAGTGATGGTGGAGTTAGCGAGCGCAGTCTGAACGTGGGGCGGCATGTTGCGCAGATAACAGGAAACATGGCTTTTCTTGACCCAGTAGGTTTAACATCCTGCTCATTAGCTCCGATGGTTTGCCATCTCCCAAGCCCTGAATTGCGAAGAGGCGACGTGCTCTCTCCGTTGCTGACAGTTCAAACGTTTCAAGGAGGAGATGTTTAAGTGCGGCGTATTTACCATCGGCCGGTGGGTTGGTTATGAAACCGCTTATCCTGGAAGCCGTAGCGCCCCCCAGCGCTGCCACTACGTAGTAGCACCTGGTCTCGTCTGCTGTTATGTCTCTGAGCGCGAACTGTGCCTCAGCCTGCGCGAACCATGTAGCCGCGGAAGACTCCCAAAACTCCGGCAGTTTAATTGCAACGGCGTTCGTAGCCATAATGTGTGTGGTTTCAGAAAACTTATCCGAAAACCGACGTCGGGGTCACCAGTGTAGAGCCGAAGTAACGGAGAAGACCGTAGGTTCACACTTTAGCCGTGTAGGCAACTTTCTTTAATCCACGGTAAATCAGCGAGACAAACAAAACCCACAGCTCGACTGAGCGGAGGTGGCAAGAATAACCAGAAAACTGGCTGGACAACCATAACTTAACCCTGCGTTAACCTGCCAGGGCAACCATGACTTAACCCTTAGTTCCTGGGTTGAATTCTGTCCCCAATACGTGTCCACCACAACAGCACCAAACTGTAGACGACAGTTGGTTTAGCTAACTGAGTGACTCTCAAGATCTTTATGAAACCAATAGCTTAATGCTTCTGCTCACTGCGCATGTGCCTTCTCGCTGCTCGGCTTGAGACAAAAAGAAGTGGAAACCATCACGCGCAGACTTTTCCCAACAATAGACTGACGTGACATCTAATTGGCTGCTGAATGGCTACGTGTCCTCTGTTTGGCGTAGCAGTGGTTAACTTGAGACACTGCCTTCAAGTGCAGTCGGATTTCCAAATTGGACATATTTAGTCATTAGAACGAAACTAATGAGACAATTATTTCCTTTTAAGATTCAAGTTGTCTGTACATGTCCTCAGTGCACCTTATTTATCTCCATTTACGTGTCACTGTGCATTTTCTTAATGTGAAAATGAAAATATTTATAATCAGTTCTGTTCAACTTATAGATTAGTTAAATTGGGTTTTACACCTGGGTTACATCCTCCCCTCATATGACATGAGTCCCTTCATGTACTTCTTTCAAAAGATAACGTTCAAATGTTTCAACTACACATTTATTAAAGCCATCAAATAGGGTTTGACCAAAAGAAATAAAAGGGTTTCCAAGCTGAGGGTAAGTGAACTTCCCGGGTGGCTTTCTTTGACATTCAGACCTTCTTGCAGTGTCTGTAGCTGATTCACAAACATCATTGTCTGTTTTTTCCACAGGGACATGGTCACTATCTGCTGTGGCTGGTTGGTTGCCTTCCTGAGAGGCATCTGCCAGATCAGATGAACTTGTCAAGGGAATATGAACTTCCTCTCTTTCAGTTTGAGTCTCTTTTAGTCCTTGATCATCAGCTGTTACTTCAGTACCAGCTTGCTCTTGAAAAAAACTGTTTGAAGTTTTTAATTGTTCCTGTCCTTTTCCAGTTAGTTGTTTATCTGTTTCCATTCCAGGTAAGGCTGTGTCAGGTAAGTTTTTTTCGGTTTCTGTTTGCTGCGATTCAGTTGTTTGGTTTTGCATTTCCATTTGATCATTGTCATTATTTGTTTTTTCTGTGCTGTTTTCAGGTTCGTGAGCACCAAGTAAGTTTCGTTCTGTTTCCAGCTCAACAGGTTATTTTTCCAGATGTTCTCCTTCAACAGATTAGTTTTCCACAGGTTCTCTTTCCACAGGTTCCAGTTCAGGTGAGTTGTCGATTCCGGTAGGTGTGTCACTTTCAGGTGATGTCTCCCTCTGTGTCTCAGGCATGTTTGAGGCTCCAGGGAGTCCTGTCTCTACAGTAATTTCCACTGGATGAAACCATGGCTTGTCATCCTCCTCATCCTCTGAGGACAAAGGCCGGTCATCCGCTTGGTTGGATGTCTGTCTTCTTCTGGGCCTACTATTTCCTCCTCTGGTTCAGAGAGAAACCCACAAGGTAATAGCAGGTCATGATGTAATGTGCGTAGGGGACCGTCTTGACCTTCAGGGCACACTGTGTAGACAGGTAAGTCTCCAGCCCTCTTCTGCACAATATACACTGTTGACTCCCATCGATCAGCAAGTTTGTGCTTGTTGTGAAGGCGGAGATTTCGCACAAGGACTCTGTCCCCTGTTTCAAGTGTGGCCTCTCTCACTCGGGCATCGAAACTTTGTTTATTTTTGTCAGCTACTTTCTTTGAATTTTCAGTATTACGCTGGTAGCTCTCCTTCAGATGAGTCTTTAGACTTTTCACAAATTGTGAATGTGAAGTAGATGAACTGTCTTTCACTGGTAACCCAAACACAATGTCAATGGGCAATCTGGGTTGGCGTCCAAACATGAGTTCATAGGGTGAAAACCCTGTGACATCATTTCTCGTGCAATTGTATGCATGAGTGAAGGGCTTTACATGTTCATGCCACCTAGTCTTAGCCTGCAGAGTTCCCAGCATGCTTAACAATGTGCAGTTGAAGCGTTCTACTGGGTTTCCCCTGGGATGATATGGACTTGTCCTTACTTTACGAATACCGGCTAAAGCACCGAGCTCTTTTATCGTTTGCGACTCAAAATCCCATCCCTGGTCGCTGTGGAGACATTCTGGGAACCCATAGTCACTGAGGAACTGCTCCCACAAACATCTGGCGACTGTGCTGGCTTTCTGATCTTTTATAGGTATAGCGACAGCGTATTTCGTAAAGTGGTCCATGATAACCAGGGTGTCTTTGGTGTTATGACTATCCAGTTCCAATGACAAAAAGTCCATACATACTAGTTGAAACGGTCTTCTGGTTTGGATATTGACTAGGGGTGCAGCTTTCTCTGGCCGACTTTTCCTCCTTACACATCTCTCACACTACTTGATCTTCGTCTCAACATCACATTGCATCCTTGGCCAGTAGAACCTTGATCTGACCAGCTCAAGTGTACGTTCAACTCTCATGTGTCCCATTTCGTTGTGGAGACTGGTGAGCACAGATGACCTTAATACACTTGGTAGGACGAGTTGACGGACTGGTATATTTTCGCACTGCCTTTTCCTGCATAACAGGTCAACCTTCAGTTCAAGGCGATCCATCTCTCTGAAAATCAGCCGACTTTCAGGTGATTCAGACTTTAGATTGGTAGGTGCAGGTTCGCCTGACTCAACCAGCTTGATGACTTTACTGATGACAGGGTCTCTTCTCTGTAGTTTGGCTAGTTCATCTTTACTGTACTTGGGGACTGTGAGAAGACCGTCTTGGAATTCCTCCCCCTAAAATTCAGCAGGAATGGCCTCCGGGTGGATAGCAAGAGACTCTACGAGACAAGGAGAAGACAGGTCTTCCTCCACATATGCAACAGTGTGACTTTGACATGCTGCCTTCACAGCTTCTGTGGGGCAGAAACTGCTTCTTTCTGGTCTGAGATGGTGAGAAGTAAAGTCGTGAATTCTTTGACTCTCCTGTTGAGACTGACTGTCATTGATTAGTTGACCGTGAGGCCTTATTGACAGAGCATCAGCATCTTGGTTCTGCTTGCCTGCTCAGTATGTGATGTCAAACGTAAAGATGGATAGCTCAGCTAACCAGCGATAGCTGGCGGCATCCAGCTTGGCAGTAGTAAGTATATATCTCAGCGGATTGTTATCTGTGACTACTGTGAAGTTGTTGCCGTACAGGTAGTCATGGAATTTGTCAGCGATAGCCCACTTGAGGGCTAAAAATGTCAACTTATGTTCTGGGTATTTAGCTTCACCGCATGATAATCCTCTACTTGCGTAGGCGATGACACGAGTTTGTCCATCCTGAACTTGATATACAGTGCATCCGGAAAGTATTCACACCCCTTCACTTTCCCCACATTTTGTTATGTTACAGCCTTATTCCAAAATGGATTAAAAAAAATTTCTCATCAATCTACACACAATACCCCATAAAGACAAACTGAAAAAGGTTTTGTAGAAATTTTTGCAAATTTATTAAAAATAAAAAACTGAAATATTGCATGTACATAAGTATTCACACCCTTTGCTATGACACTCAAAATTGAGCGCAGATTCATCCTGTTTCCACTGATCATCCTTGAGATGTTTCTACATCTTGATTGGAGTCCACCTGTACTAAATTCAATTGATCGGACATGATTTGGAAAGGCACACACCTGTCTATATAAGGTTCCACTGTTGACAGTGCATGTCAGAGCAGAAACCAAGCCATGAAGTCAAAGGAATTGTCTGTGGACCTCCGAGACAGGATTATATCGAGGCACAGATCTGGGGAAGGATACAACATTTTTTTACAGCTTTGAAGGTCCCGCAGGGCACAGTGGTCTCCATCATTCGTAAATGTAAGAAGTTTGGATCCACCAGGACTCTTCCTAGAGCTGGCCGCCCAGCCAAACTGAGCAATCAGGGGAGAAGAGCCTTAGTCAGGGAGGTGACCGAGAACCCGATGGTCACTCTGACAGATCTCCAGCGTTCCTCTGTGGAGATGGGAGAACCTTCCAGAAAGACAACCATCTCTGGAGCACTCCACCAATCAGGCCTTTATGGTAGAGTGGCAAGACGGAAGCCTCTGCTCAGTAAAAAGCACATGACAGCCCACTTGGAGTTTGCCAGAAAGCACCTAAAGGACTCGCAGACCATGAGAAACAAGATTCTCTGGTCTGATGAAACCAAAATTGAACTCTTGGGCCTGAATGCCAAACGTCACGTCTGGAGGAAAGCAGGCACCTCTCATCACCTTGCTAATACCATCCCTACAGTGAAGCATGGTGGTGGCAGCATCATGCTGTGGGGATGTTTTTCAGTGGCAGGAACTGGGAACTTGTCAGGATCGAGGGAAAGCGAACGCTCAGGACCTCAGACTGGGGCGAAGGTTTACCTTTCAACACGACAATGACCCTAAGCACACAGCCAAGACAACGAAGGAGTGGCTTCGGGACAAGTCTGTGAATGTAATTGAGTGGCCCAGCCAGAGCCCAGACTTGAGCACCATTGAACATCTCTGGAAAGACCTGAAAATAGCTGTGCAGCGACGCTCCCCATCTAACCTTACAGAGCTCGAGAGGTTCTGCAGAGAAGAATGGGAGACATACCCCAAATATAGGTGTACCAAGCTTGTAGCTTCGTACCCAAGAAGACTTTAGGCTGTAATCGCTGCCAAGGGTGCCTCAAGCAAGTACTGAGTAAAGGGTGTGAATACTTATGTACATGCATTATTTCAGTTTTTTCTTTTTAATAAATTTGCAAAAAATTCTACAAAACCGTTTTCGCTTTGTCATTATGGGTTATTGTATGTAGATTGATGAGAAAAAAAATGAATTTAATCCATTTTGGAATAAGGCTGTAACATAACAAAATGTGTGGAAAGTGAAGGGGTGTGTGTTGTGGTCCAGACGCAAGGCGCGTCTCCGCCTGAGTCTACCGGCAGGGTTCAATCAGCGCGCTCGTTGAGAGTGCAGCTACGCACCAGAGGCTCATCGGTGATCAGCGCACCTGAAGCCAATCTGCAGCCAGCTATAAGAGAGGTCGCTGACGTGCAATCGTTGCCAGATTGTGCCATCTAGTACGAACCCCCGGTGCCGGTGCTTCTCGGGCTCTGTCTTCCTCGCGTCCCTTGTGTTCCTCGGACCCCTCCCTTGTGTGTTATGTCTGCACACATCGACAGTGCTGCATTTGATTTGGTGCTGTTCTATTGTGCTGGGATCGATTGGTGATGCCTGCGGGCTCTGGGTTGTTTGATCGGGTCTGTCTGTGATGCTGTGTTAATCTAAATAAAGAATGCAACAGAGGGGTTGTGTCGAGCGACAGCGCTGTGTCCTGACGTGATTTCTAAATACAATATTGGCGACGAGGATGGGTGATATCTCTCTCCCACCACCTGCCCCCTTCCTGGCATTACCTGGCGAGCCTCCGGTACCATGGACTCGCTGGCTACGTAGTTTTGAAAATTACATAATTGCCTCAGGGCTCGACGACGTGAGCCAGGCTAGGAAGACGGCTCTGTTGCTACACTGCTTGGGAGCAGAGGGTCATCATGTGCTCGGGTCTCTGGGGATCGTCACAAACTTTGACGAAGCTGTGGGACTTATGAGCACCCATTTCGCTGCTCCACAGAGTGCCCTCCTTCGGCGATTTATATTCCGTCAGCGACACCAACTGCCTGGTGAGTCTGTGCAGCAGTATGTAGCTAATTTGGGAGGGCTAGCTAGCTCATGCAAGTTTGGCGCGCTTCAGGACGAGATGGTTCGTGACCAGCTTATCGAACACACCAACAACGCAAAGGTGCGTGAGACTCTCCTGCTGGAAAAAGACGATCTGCCGCTGTCCAGAGCAATTACCATCGCACTACAGGTTGAGAGAGCAGCTGAGTGTGCTGCTATGCTAAATACACAGCAAGTGGCCACCTCCAGTCAAGCTGCCAACGACTTCTCCCTCTACTCACGGTTGCCCCCCGGGACGCAACCCAGCCAGAGCGAGGTGGGCGCCGACTCCACTGAGGACGTCTTGCAACTGCAACGACAGCGTTCTCGGCCCCGCCCTCAACAGTCCTGTGGTAACTGTGGATCTCGGTCTCATGTTTCAAGGCCTCAGAACTGCCCTGCCCGTGGCCAGACATGCCGTAGCTGCGGTAAGCAAAATCACTTTGCCAACGTCTGTCGATCTTCCTCGGCTGGGTCAGAGGGCCACACCCCCCAGTCTTCAACCGCCATCATTCACAAGGTGAGCTCCGGGCCAGTGTCATTCAAATCATGCACAGTCAACATTAATGATGTGTGCATCCCCCTGCTGTTGGACACCGGTGCAGGTGTGTCTCTCCTGAATGTTGATACCTACAGTCAATTTTCGGTTCACTGCAACTGTCCGCACCCTCAGCTGTCCTCTGTGGGTATGGTGGCTCCAAAATCGATCTGGTTGTCTCTCTCCAAGTGACTGTCCGCTATGGAACCAAGCTGGTGCCCAATGCAGTTTTTCATGTGGCATGCCGTGGGGCCAACCTGATGGGCCTTGACCTGTTCTCCGCTCTGGGGTTCTCCCTCTTAGACACAAGGGGGGCAGCAATCCTGACTGTTGCCACGCCTTGGCAGCAGAAGTGACCATCGCTGTTTATGGGGCTGGGCTGCCTCTCCGCCTTCGCTCATCAACCCTGCTGTGAAATCTGTCATCCAACCACTGCGCCGCATCCCGTTGGCTCTCCATGATGGGGTCTCCACCGAGCTGCAACAACTGCTGGAAGCTGGCATCATTGAACTGGTGGACGCGTCACCCTGGGTCTCAAACCTCGTTGTGGCTAAGAAGAAGTCGGGGGGCCTGCGTGTCTGCGTCGATCTACGTGCAGTAAATAAGGCAGTGGTCCCTGATAAGTATCCACTACCCACCTCAGAAGAACTCACTGCTCAGTTCTATGGCTCTGACGTGTTCTCCAAGCTCGACCTCAGACAGGGGTACTTACAGGTGCCCCTCCACTCCAGCAGTCGAAACCTCACAGCCTTTGTGACACATGCAGGAGTGTTTCGCTACACCAGGATGCCTTTCGGTCTCAGCTCCGCCCCTAGCTGCTTCCAGAAAATCATGGTCTCCGTGCTGGCTGGAATACTGGGCGTGGCCATTTATCTGGACGATATAGTGGTACACGCGCCCACCAGTGAAATCCACGACAAGCACCTCAACATGGTCTTCGCAGCCCTGGCTGTCCAAGCACAAGCTAACTCTCAATGCTGAGAAATGTGTCCTCTCTGTGCCAGCCATTGCGTTCGTGGGGTTCCGGCTGTCAGCGAGCGGTGTAACTCCACTACAATCCAACGTGGACGCCATTCAGGCCATCCCTGAGCCCAGCTCGGCCGCCCAGGTCGCCTCCTTCCTGGGTATGACAAGTTACTACCTGAGGTTTCTTCCCCAGTACTCTGCGACCACAGCCCCCCTGCGCCAGCTGCTGCGTAAGGACGAGCCATGGGTGTGGTCAAAGGCATGCAGTGACGCTGTGCGTGATCTGAAGATTCAACTGACTTCACCACCAGTGTTGGCTCACTTCGACATCTCCAGCTCCACTTTTGTGATCTGTGACGCGTCAGCCACAGCGATAGGGGCCGTGCTGTCTCAAACCCAGAATGGTGTGGAGAAGCCCATCGCCTTCACCTCCCGTGCCCTCAACCTGACCGAGCAGCGGTACTCCGTGGGTGAGCGTGAGGCGTTAGCCTGTATCTGGGCTTGTGAAAGGTGGCACCTCTACCTCTATGGCCGCTCCTTCACCCTCAGGACAGATCAACAGGCCCTGACAGCGCTGCTGTCCACATCTGGGACAGGCCACAAACCCCTGAGGCTGCACCGCTGGTCTGACTGCCTCCGCCAGTACAACTTCAGCCTGCAGTTCACCCCAGGCAGAGACAATGTTGTCGCCGACCTGCTCTCTCGCTCTGTCTCCACCCCAGCTCCACAGACGGACACTGACTGTGTGGAAAAGGACATTGTCCAAATACTACACACACCCCTTCAGGCCACTGTCTCTCTGCAGAAGCTGAGGGCAGCCTCCGAACAGGACCCTGTCCTCTCCCAGCTCCGCACCTACATCCAGAACGGCTGGCCTCACAAGGTCCCAGAAGAGCTGGCTGCGTTTGCCCGAGTCAGACAGGAGCTCTCCTGCTGGAACGACACCTGCGTGGCACGTGGGTTTTGTCCCAGCCGCTCTCCGTGCGCGTGTTTTGAATATGGCGCATGAAGGCCACCTGGGCATTGTGAAACTGAAACAGCGTTGCCGAGACCTGGTGTGGTGGCCGGGGATAGACAGAGATATTGAGGCTCTGGTGAAGGACTGTTCTGCCTGCCTTGTGAGTGGCAAGACTGGCCACCAGGCTCCCCCACCCCTGCAACCTCTCGCCTGGCCCTCTCAGCCCTGGGAACACCTGCAGTTGGACATTTGTGGTGAGATCCATGGAGTTCCCCACCACCAACGCTTCATGGTGGTCGCCTACGATCTACACTCAAAATGGCCTGAACTCACCACTTCCGGCACTGTGACCTCACAGATCATCATCGACTTCCTGGACTCTCTCTTCTCTCACTGGGGCCTCCCAAAGGCCATCACCACTGACAACGGCCCTTAGCTGGTCTCTGCTGAGTTCACTGCTTATCTCAATAGCAAGGGCGTCCGTCATATACGCACTGCGTACTACCACCCCCAGGCCAATGGCGGCGTTGAACGTTTTCACCAGTCCCTGAAGAACGGCCTCAGAGCACAAATGGCCCAAGGGTGCTCTTTCACGCAGGCCATCCGTCACACTCTGCTGCACTATCGGGCCACACAGCACTCGACCACAGGCGTCTCCCCAGCCTTTCTCATGCTAGGCCGAGAACTGTGCATGCCCCTTGACAGGCTCCGCCCCTCCACACCCCAGGCACCTCCCTCTGGGGTCAGAGCCTCAGTCACTCGTCAGCAGATGCGGATGAAGCAACGGTTTGACCAGTCAAAACGAACCAGGGTGCGAGACATCAATGTGTCAGACTGGGTCAGGGTCCGCAGGCCCCACAGGGACAATAAAATTGTTTCATACTGGTCCTCTCCTCTCCAAGTCACCCGTCAGCTGGGCCCAGCCACCTACCTCCTCAGCGATGGCACTCGGTGGCACTCCAGTTGTCTACGGAAGGTGTCAGCTCCGCCACACACAGCTGGTGACACAACCTTAGCCATTGCCTCAGCATGGCGAGACGCCCTGGGGCTTCATGCAGCTCCTACACGGGCCCCAGACATTCCTGGGCCTCAGCTTCCCCTGTCTTCTCCCTCCCCACCTCGGCCTGCCCAGCCTCAGGCCGCCCCGCGACCTGTTCGCACACGTTTACGCCCTGGCCACCTGGAGGACTTTGTGTCAACCTTTCATGTTTGAAATCATGCCGGGGGGGGGGATGTTATGTCTGCACACATCGACAGTGCTGCATTTGATTTGGTGCTGTTCTATTGTGCTGGGATCGATTGGTGATGCCTGCGGGCTCTGGGTTGTTTGATCGGGTCTGCCTGTGATGCTGTGTTAATCTAAATAAATAATGCAACAGAGAGGTTGTGTCGAGCGACAGCGCTGTGTCCTGACGTGATTTCTAAACACAATATTGTGCTCCCACACTGCCTCCCGCAGATCCCCTACTCCTGGACTTGCGCTTCACCAACATGCACAAACACCGTCCCGTCATTTACATTCCTGCACACACGCACCACACTTGCCCTGCACACAGAAACATAGTCTTTTACACACCCCACATCCAGGACTCTAGTTGCACCATACACATCCCGCATTTCCCTTCCCTGAATAGAAATAAACGTGCCTACGGGCTTGACCCTGCCGAACACCTGCATTGGTTCCTTTCCGACCCACAACAGTACAATCTGGCCACGATAGAACCGGGTCCAGCAGGAACTCCAGCAGCAACTCCGGCGGCTACTCCCAGCGGGTCTGGCGATCCTCTGCTCATCGTAGGACTCAACGCAGCAGTCCAACAACAGGACACACGGATGACGGCGCTGGAGAACCGTCTCACCGCCGCCTTTGCTCAGCTGGATCGCCTGGACGTGACGGTAAGCCCACCGCAACCCGCGCCTCAAGCGGACCAACCTGCCCCAGGACCAGTTCCAGCCCCAGCTCCGATTCTCGGGCCCGCTCATAGAGAGCCCAAGCTAACCCCCCCGAAGTCCTATGAGGGTGAGTTTGAGCTCTGCCGTGGTTTCTTAGTCCAGTGCGAGCTGGTATTCCACCACCAGCCCAGCCGTTACACTTCAGACGGCACTAAGGTCGCCTTTATCATGTCCCTGCTTACGGGTAAGGCTCTCAGATGGGCCGCGGCTGCCCTAGACCAGAAACCCGCCATGTCTTCTGATTATGCAGCCTTTTTCGGGGAATTCACGAGTGTGTTCGATCACCCCATTGGTGGCTGTGACGCCGCCGCCCGTCTCCACACCATCAAACAGGGCTCTCGTTCGGTGGCCGAATACACCGTCGATTTCCGAGTCCTGGCCGCAGAATGCTGTTGGAATGACGAGGCCCTGGTGAGTGCATACAGGCGGGGCTTAAGCGAGGAGGTCAAGGATGGACTTTTTAGAGACTGGCCGGCGACCTGCAATGAGTTAATCGGCCTGGCTCTGAAGATGGACCAACGCCTCCAGGCAAGGCGAGACGAACATGCTCGAGCTCAGTGCCAGTCCCTCACCCCTCCGTGGGGTAACCTCCAGTCACCTCGCCCCCTCCGGGATCCCCAGCCAGCACGAGCAGCTCCGCCCACTCCCTCGCCACGACCACCTGAGCCTGGGGTGGAGCCCATGGAGGTGGCTCGGTCACGCCTCACCGGGGCGTACTAGTAAGCTGCATGACTCTGTCCCAGAACAAGCCCTTCTTTATTCCCTGCGTCTCTCGCCTGGGGTCAGCAGTCTCTGCCTATCGGCGCCTTTATCGACTCTGGAGCCGACGGGAGTTTCATTGACGGGGCACTAGCTCGGCAGGCTGGCATCAGTCTCACCTCTATGGAGACCCCTATTGAGACCCGCTCGCTGGATGGACGCACTCTCTGTCGCATCACCCACACCACTGAGCCTCTCAAGCTAACAGTCTCAGGCAACCATGTCGAGATAATCCGCCTCCTTGTGTTCACTGCTCCCTCCTCACCACTGGTTCTCGGGAGGCCTTGGTTGCAGAGGCATGACCCCAACATCGCCTAGTCCTCCGCTCGGATCATCGGGTGGAGTGTTGCGTGCCACGCGAACTGTCTCCGCTCTGCCTCCTATCCTCCTGGGGCTCCTAAGGCTGAGCCTCCTCCTCCAGACCTCTCCGACGTGCCCGAGGTTTATCATGACCTTGCGGCTGCCTTCAGCAAGACCGAGGCGCTCTCTCTCCCTCCACACCGCCCCTACGACAGCGCTATTGAGCTCCTCCTTGGTGCCCGCACTCCACCCGGGAGGCTGTATAACATCACTCTTCCTGAGAAGAAGGCCATGCAGGAGTACCTCACCAACTCACTCGCCTCCGGGATCATTCGCCCTTCCGACTCCCCAATGGCGGCTGGATTCTTCTTTGTTGGTAAGAAGGATGGCACGCTCCGCCCCTGTATTGATTACAGACAACTTAATGACATCACGGTTAAGAACTGCTATCCATTACCCCTCATGAGCTCCACGTTCGAACCCATCTCTGCAGCCACCATTTTTTCCAAGCTTGATTTACGCAGCGCTTATCATCTCGTCCGCATCAGAGAAGGAGACGAGTGAAAGACTGCTTTCAATACGCCGCTGGGACATTTCGAGTATTTAGTTATGCCTTTCGGCCTCACAAACGCCCCTGCAGTTTTACAGACCCTTGTTAATGACGTGCTCCGGGACATGATCAATGTTTTTGTTGTGGTTTATTTGGACGACATTCTAGTTTTTTCCCGCTCTCTCAACGAACACATCCAACACGTTCGCCTGGTGTTGCAGCGCCTTCTGGAGAACCGCCTGTTTGTCAAGGCGGAGAAGTGTGCTTTTCACACACCCTCACTGGAGTTCCTTGGCCACATTGTGGAGTCGGGGCGCATTCGGACCGACCCTAAGAAGGTCGAGGCAGTGTTGGAGTGGCCCAGACCCCAGAACCGGACAGCGCTGCAAAGCTTCCTGGGTTTTGCGGGCTTCTACAGGAAGTTCATCACAGCCGCATCGCCGCATCGCCGCGCCCCTCTCAGCCCTCACCTCCACCCTCCGCTAGTTTGATTGGACCCCGGAGGATCAGACCGCCTTTACAGACCTCAAGAGGAGGTTCTCCGAGGCCCCGGTGCTCGCCCTCCCGGATCCTACCCGCCAGTTCGTGGTGGAGGTGGACGCCTCTGACTCTGGGTTGGGGGCGGTCCTCTCACAACACTCAGCAGAGGATCACCGTCTGCACCCCTGCGCCTTTTTCTCCCGGCGCCTCACACCAGTTGAGCGCAACTATGACGTCGGCGACCGGGAGCTGCTGGCCGTCCACGCCGCCCTGGCAGAATGGAGACACTGGCTCGAGGAGTGTGGTGTGGTCGCAATTCTTCAGCCGATTCAATTTTATGCTGTCCTATCGTCCAGGGTCACAGAATTCCAGAGCAGACGCGCTCTCTCGGCTCCACCCGGGGGCGTCTACGAAGGATGGCACCCAGGAGGGTGCCCTGGACACCATCTTGCCCCCGACCCATGTTGTGGGCATCGTCACCTGGGCCATCGACTCTCTGGTCAGGACCGCCCAGTGAACTCACCCCACCCCTGGTAACGTTCCCCCTAACCGTCTGTTTGTGCCTGCCCCTGTCCGCTCCAGGGTTCTCGAGTGGGGCCACTCCAGCCGCTTCACCTGCCACCCTGGCGCCTCCTTCCTCCGGCGGCGCTTCCCATGGAGGCTGACGTTCGGGAGTTTGTGGCGGCGTGTATCACCTGCGCCCGGAGTAAGACCTCCCATCGCCCCCCTGCTGGTCTCCTGCGTCCCCTCCCGGTCCCCAGTCGCCCCTGGTCACACATCTTGCTGGACTTCGTGACTGGACTCCCGGTGTCTCAGGGTAACACAGTCATACTTACCCTTGTCAACCGTTTTTCCAAGCAGGCCCATTTCGTGACGCTCCCCAAGCTCCCGTCCTCCGCCGAGACCGCCGAACTGCTGGTTGTCCACGTGGTCCGTCTCCATGGCATTCCCCTGGACATTGTTTCTGACCGGGATCCCCACGACCTCTCGCAAGCTCGCCGCTCGCTACGTGGGACCCTACACTGTGGAGAGGATTGTCAACCCCACTGCGGTGCGTTTGTCTCTCCCTCCTTCTCTTCGGGCACATCCAGTGTTTCATGTTTCCAAGCTGAGTCCTGTGTCTGTCAGTGCCCTCTCCCCACCTGTCGCAGCCCCGCCTCCTCCCCGTGTACTCCAGGACGGCGACTCGGTCTGGCCGGTCCGGAAGCTGTTGCGTGTCCGCCGCCGTGGGAGGGGCTTTCAGTACCTGGTGGACTGGGAGGGCTACGGTCCGGAAGACCAGAGCTGGGTGCCCCGGTCTTACATCGCCGACCCCGCCCTCCTGTCGGACTTCTACTTGGAACACCCTGACGCCCCTGGACGGTCGCCCGGTGGCTCCCGTAAGAGGGGGGGTACTGTTGTGGTACAGACGCAAGGCGCGTCTCCGCCTGATAGTCCATGGGCCAGACGATATTTCGGTACACTCAAGGTGGCAAAACTTACTTATAATTTTTGAAAGGATCCATGTCTGTAGATGATATTTTGGTATGATAACCATTCCTGAGTGGCAGCTGTATCACAGTTATCAGCTCATGAAGTTAACCACCCGCTAAACTAAATTGCATTTTAGACGCTGGTGCATATCCTGGTTTAGCCTCATGGTCAGGACATTTTTCAATGTTCTATAATATTGTCTTTGGTATCATTTTAAAGGGGACCTTCTTAGCTTTCATTCAAGCCTTGTTGTGGATATTTCTCACAAATATAGAGGTCACTTGAGCTCTTCAACCCGTCAATAACACACATCTTTCTGCAATGTTCGCCTAAACTATATACTTTCTTTTAGCCCTGTGGCATCTAGGAATATCAGGGACACAAAACACAAAAACTGGAATACTCACAGGACTGTAAAGATTCAGAAAATGTATAATATACCCATACTATTTCATTGTGTGAGGTGATTGTGAGCCTTAAATGAGAACTAGACCAAAGCCAGTTAGGTCACAAACTGGTCTCTATACATTTGTTTAAATACACAATCAAAATACATGATAAAAAGGAATACCATAGTGAGGTGATGAACTATTTTAATATTTTAAACAACATTGACATTCACATATACTTAGTCAATGATACATGTAATCCCATATCATTAGTGGGTATATGTAATGGTAATGGGTAGGGTAATGGGTATATGTGAATATGGTTACATTATTGTTATCAAGCTCTGGGTAACCAAGTCCAGAATCAACATCCTGTGCATCAATAGACTACTACCCCAGTAATACCATCAGAATCATCACACTGTCATTCATCAAACTGCTCGTTTCTCTCATCATCTGACTCCCCAAGTTCAAAGTCCAGTTCTGGACCATCCTGCTGTTTTTGGTTACTGCAGGTCTGTAACCTGCACATGTCTGTGCGTGGAAGTCCATTTGACAGGCACATGCAGCTTGGCATTTTGCATGAATGCACACACTTGCATGTTAGCATTTCCAAGACCACATCTGGTACAGGTGGGGAGCGCATCCAGTAAATGGCCAGCTTGCCTTCATCGTCTGTCCATCCATACTCAGTAGGGCTTGGCACCACAGGGTTAGCCTGCAGACAGCACTTCCATATTGCTGCCTGATAGTTGGCTCGTTGAACATGCATAAGGAGACAGTCTCTACATGGTGGCAGCTGGCTGGACTCAACCTCTCCCCTTTTGGTGCAGAAGAGCTGGTAACGCAGTTTGTTCACCTCAGCAGTGCTGCTATTAGCAACATACATCCGACAGGTGAACTGCTCAATTTTCTGGAACAGCTCATCACTCACATTCCATGTCTGTCCCAGTTGACTAAAAGTCTCTTGGCAGGAAGTGTGCTTTCTCACTATCTTCAGGGCATTCAGCTTCCCTCGACCAGCAAATGCACTGACAGTGTCGCAGCCTGTGAAGGCATGTAAGCCAATTAGGCTGTCACAGATGCTGTCTCCAAGTGAACTTGCCAGTTTGGTGATGTCGACAAACCATGTGCGGTTCTGAGTCCCACACTTCTGGTAGATGGGACAGGTGATGTCCTTCTGGAAGCCAAGACAAAGCACCATGACATCAGTGTCCTCAGCTGTGATGATAACTGACTTTGAGCCTGCATTTGCTGCATGCAATGCATGCAGGAGCAGACGGGTGTCAGCTTCTTCATGTGTGGAGTGCAGTTCTGCTGCTTCCTCACACCCATCTTCTGTCAACTTGTAGCAGGTTTCCTCACAGGTCATGTACAACACCTTGCCATGCAGCATAGCTCTGTATCGTGGGAGTTTCCACTCTTCCACCAGAAACTTGATGAGACTGGTCTTGTTGGAGGAACTGCACAGAAATTTTCTCCACTGCTGGACGTGGTGTCCCCCTGCAAGATTCTTGTACTGGAGAGTGATGTCTCCACCCCGGTTCAGTCGTTCAGCATCTTTGATCGAAGTCTGGTGATAGACATCAAAAACAACATCAATCCTCCCACTCTGTGCTCCCTCATGGAGGACCTGGGTCAAGGCTGACTCTGCCACCTGTGCAAAGGTTTTGTTGTTGCCATTCATTTTTTGGACCAGGCTCATCCCATCAATGATGGAGGTAGATGGGATTGGGATGTCTTCTGCAGGAGATACATTCTTTTCAAGCTCTCTGGCAAGTGCAGCCTTGTTTGTTTTTCGTAAGGACCCATCAGCATTTGCCAGTGCCCATGGTAGTGGGCCCAATGGGTAGGCAAGGACATCCTTCAGATTCACCTTCCTGCTTTCAGCCACCAGGATCATGTGACTGAAAAGGTTTCTATCTGCCTTCAGAACCACATCCTGTGCTTTCTTTCCATGAGCTTGTTTTGTGCTGACATTGGAGAATGTTTTCAGACTTTGCTTGGTCATCTTGTCGTGGAATTTCACAGGTGGTGGGTCTGCATCTAACCTTGTTTGCTGGAATGCTTGGTAGGCCTCTTCTCCTTTCTCAAGAGCTCTCAAGAGATCTATGGTCACATCAGGTGGAGCCATGTTGCCAGTGGAGAGGCTAACCAAATCAATCTCATCAGGGGACATAGGATTGAGCCAGTTATTCTCCATAAGGTCCATGAGAGACTGGACATCTGCTTCATCTCTCTTGATCCTTGGACTCTGTAGATCTGGATGAGACCATTTGCACCTGTTAGGTCTCTCAGCTTTCTGAGGTACATGCTTCTATACTCAGCTGTGAGACAATATTTGGTCACAGTTCCTGGCTTCAAGCTGAATCCCTTTGTCCTTCCAGCTGTTTGGGTGTCTTTGTTCACCGTTTCTTCTATAGCTTGGTCAACAGGGATTCGGCCAAAGGGATTGGTGGAGCCCAGTTGGACTGAGAAGCCTCCTTTCATGAATTCTGTGTACACATCTGGGTGTGTGATGGGCAGCTCAGACATCTGGGCGTAGTAGTAGGGGAGGTAGCGTGCATAATTCATCCTGTCATAAGCAAAGCACCATGGGATCATTGCTCGAATGCTAGCCAAGTGTAGCATCCAGTCTCCCTCTCTGGATGCTCGGATGAGCCCCAACAAGATTTCAACCATGTCCAAATAGGACATCCAGAAGCTCGAGAGGCTGCCGTTTCCACCTCTAAGGAACTCACGGTAGACTTCAAATAGATCCATGATGCGTGTACAAGAGCTGTTCTCGAGGACCTCCTTCAAAGCATGTTGTGAGACTTCTTTCCCAAGGCTGTCAATGGTCTTCAGTGTCTCATTCAGGTGAACCATGTCATTCCTGTGAGTTTCTTCCAACCAGGACAGGACACCATTCAAGGTCAGTCGCATGAGAGCCTCATACAGGAGCTTGTGTAGTCGCACTGCCCTGTTGTACTTGCGGCCATCCATAACACCAGCAATTGAGCCTTCTGCAATCATGCCAGACTCAATGCAGAGGTCTTTGAGTCCAGCATCTTGGAAACGCTTTCCTATTATTGCCAGCAGTGTGCAGATGGTGTGGAATACCCCAAGCCTAACGATGATATCATGGAACTTGTCATGGTGTTTCCATGTGATCTCGACAGCCTTCGCACACAGGGCTTGGTCAAAGACACAGACAATCTTCCTCAGGCCTAAGCACTGCATGATGCTCAGTGACTGGTTAAGCACCTCGTTGACAGTAGACATTTGTGTCGCTGGAGCATTG
Source organism: Lampris incognitus (assembly GCF_029633865.1). NCBI lineage: Eukaryota > Metazoa > Chordata > Actinopteri > Lampriformes > Lampridae > Lampris > Lampris incognitus. Next base: position 46,631,851 of record NC_079219.1, read on the forward strand.
ATGGTAGGCAGATAGCCTATATTGTCGGGGATGACCGTCATCTCTCCTCGAGTCAGGATGTTGAAGCCTGTCCAGCTGCTGACTGACTGTTCTTCTTGTTGTGACATGCGTGCTAGGACCCAAAGAAGGTTTTTCTCTCTGGCAAGCTTAGTATTGGCTGCAGTATCGGCATCTGACTTTTTGCTTTGTGGTGGCCCTACCCGTTGTCCAGCATTGTAAGTTGGTAACATTGGTGGGGGTCCATCAATGCTTCTCTTCTTTGTTTTGGGAACAGTGGGCATGGGTTGGACAGGAAGTGGGTTGACTGGCTTTGCTTGCACAGCAATCCCATTGACTCTGTGAGATGTTCCCTCACCACTGACAGTTTCTTCAAGACGGTCGATATAGTCCCAGGCTAAAGTTGTGAATATGCCAGGATGGATGTTAGCTGGAAGGGCAATGCCACTCCCTGATGATGAGAGTTTCTGGAGACACAGGGCAGTGTTGATCTCTTCCATCTGTGAATAGGACACACTGTGACCAAGTCGGTTGAGGATGTTTATCAACTCTACATTTCCTGTCAACGATTTGACACTGAATGGCAGAACAATGTGCTTGGAAGGCTTGGTATTTCCACATGTCACTGCATATACTATGTCATGGTCAAATGACTGCAGAAGGCACTGCACTCTCTGGGATGCATGATCAGGATCATTTGAGCCTGTGAGTAGAGAGTACAGGAAGATAATGAGCGACTCTGGAATGGTAGGACATTCTGCTTCTGGTTTGACTTCAGGCGGCCAGGTTTGAGGAACATCTTGACTTTTAATGTCTGCTCTCAATTTGATGGCTGCTTTGGCTATAACATCTTGTGCACTGACACTTTTCAGGGTCTGCAGCTCCCTTTTGAGAGACTGATTTTCTTTGGCAAGTTCCCTCATGGACAAGTTATCGGGATAGAGGAGGAATTTTCCTTTCTCATCAGGGAATATCTGCAAGGCTCCAGCAAACTCACTCTCCAGGTTTCGCCTTATGTGCTTCTTGGTTGATTCCTTGACTTGGGCAATGCCTTGGGAGTTCATTGAAGCTACGCTACCAGTCTAGAAGAGAGATCAGTCATTGTCATCACTTGAGGATTGCCAAAAAGTTCCATCCTGATGAAGAGGAACAGCTCATTGTATGCCTTATTCACAGCAGCTTCATACTGGGCTGCAGCATCATCTTCATTGCTGGCAACCTCTCCTTTGGAAACCTCTTCTTTGGTGTAAAGTCTATAGCATGACCTGTGGTATTGCCCTTCAGCTGCTACAAGGTCTCTACTCACAATGGCAAGGATTCTGCTGTCCCTTTTCTTTGTGGCTGCACTCCTGATCTTTGCATCAGCTCGCAGTTCTCGACACTGCACCAGTACTTCTCTCGTATTCTGTCTCTTGGAATATTTGCTGTTTTTCTGACAAAATATGCACTCTGCATCATAAGTCCTAGATGTACTTGGAGCATGTCGAGCTACTCTCTTAGATTGTTTCTCTTCAGCAGAGACACAACTTTTATTTTCTTTTGCAAGGAGGCCATCAAGAATTTGCTTCATAGTGAAGATACTGCGACACTTTCTGTGGTAGTAGATTGCTGGAATCTGTCCCACAGGAATGTCTTTTGCCAGTTTCAAAACTGGTGCATGATTTCGTATCTGAGCTGCCCTGAGCAGAGTTCTCCATGAGTCGACACTTTGTAGTGAAACCAGCTTATCTGTATCATCAGAACAGTGGATAATGCACTCCACCCGTGGGCGCTTTGGTATTGGGTAAAAACTTGCTTGTTCACCAGTGGCCATATTCAGTCAGTTTTCACCTGCCACATACAAACAAATACATGTAACTTAGGTGTATGAACACTACTAAAACAAAGTTTACTTTGCTTCACCAGCGTCATATTACCATTATTTATCTTACATAGCCACAAATAGATACATTACCTAGTTGCTATGCAACAGCTGTATTTTGTCCACATGAGGCCGCTAAAATCAACACAAGATGAAAGTTCCTCGTAGCCACTTTAACTAATCATATTAACATATACATAAAAAGAACATGCTAACATTATGGGAAATTAGCTTACAATCTTCTCCAGAGTGAGACAAGAAGATAGATACCAGTTTCCTCTATATGTGTTTAGTAGAAAGCTATCTGGCTGCACGTTAGCCTAGCTTAGCACAATGAATGGAAGTACACAGTACTGTTTATCCTTGGTTGTTGGCCAACTAAGAACTGTCCCAGAGTTTAAGCTAGGCTAATCAGTACCAGGGGTGTTGAAATGCTATATTTGTAAAAATCTGGGCAAATACACAATCGTGAGAGGCACAGAAACAGGTTTCCTGAAAGAAAAATGAAATAGCTGCTCATTTCGAAAGGTTATCATGTATTATTTTACTTCTGTTAGTGTACCAAATAAAATGGCACCAGTGAAGTTGTGTCACCTTGGGTGATATCGATATCTGGTCTGACCCATGGACTAACTGGCTTTGGTCTAGTTAGTTTCTTAGTAATAATGCCCTTCTGATTTAAGGTTCACAATCACCTCACACAATGAAATAGTATGGGTATATTATACATTTCCTGAATCTTTACAGTCCTGTGAGTATTCCAGTTTTTGTGTTTTGTGTCCCTGATATTCCTAGATGCCACAGGGCTAAAAGAAAGTATATAGTTTAGGCGAACATTGCAGAAAGATGTGTGTTATTGACGGGTTGAAGAGCTCAAGTGACCTCTATATTTGTGAGAAATATCCACAACAGAGCTTGAATGAAAGCTAAGAAGGTCCCCTTTAAAATGATACCAAAGACAATATTATAGAACATTGAAAAATGTCCTGACCATGAGGCTAAACCAGGATATGCACCAGCGTCTAAAATGCAATTTACTTTAGGGGGTGGTTAACTTCATGAGCTGATAACTGTGATACAGCTGCCACTCAGGAATGGTTATCATACCAAAATATCATCTACAGACATGGATCCTTTCAAAAATTATAAGTAAGTTTTGCCACCTTGAGTGTACCGAAATAGGAAATTTTGGGCTCTGGCCCATGGACTATGAGTCTACCGGCAGGGTTCAATCAGCGCGCTCGTTGAGAGCGCAGCTACGCATCGGTGATCAGCGCACCTGAAGCCAATCTGCAGCCAGCTATAAGAGAGGACGCTGACGTGCAATCGTTGCCAGATTGTGCCACAAACACCCTCCAGTCATTTACATTCCTGCACACACGCACCACACTCGCCCTGCACACAGACACATAGTCTTTTACACACCCCACATCCAGGACTCTAGTTACACCATACGCATCCCGCATTTCCCTTCCCTGAATAGAAATAAACGTGCCTACGGGCTTGACCCTGCCGGACCCCTGCACTGGTTCCTTTCCGACCCACAACAGTGTGAATACTTTCCGGATGCACTGTAATGCCGCACCGAGCCCAGTAGTACTGGCATCTGTGTGGAGTACATATGGCAGCTTGGTGCTGGCGTATCCTAACACTAGAGCAGATATGAGCTTGTCGATTATTTTTTCAAAAGCCTGCTGGCAAGCAGAAGACCATCTATCAGCAAATGGCTCCTTGGGGTGAAAGTATTTGCAGTCTATTTTTGTTTGCTTGTGTCCCTTTCGAGTTGGTGGATAACCAGCAGTGAGACTGTGTAAGGGCTTCACAATCTTGGCGTAGTCTTGTACGAATCTCCGATAGTAACCGGAGAAGCCACGAAAAGACTTGAGCTCCTTCAGGGTTGGAGGTATCGGCCAGGTCTTAAGGGCCTTGACTTTCTCTGGATCAGTTTAAATGTAATTTCTTGACACAACGTGTCCCAAGTAGCGTACTGATGTTTGAAAAAACTGGCACTTCTTGGGTGACAGCTTGAGGCCGTTTTCTCTCAGTCGTTTAAAATATCCATCAAGCGAGTTTCATGTTCTTCCAAGGAATTGGAAAAGACAATTACGTCATCGAGGAATGCTAGCACTTCGCACAGGTGTACGTCGCCCATGCACTTTTCGATCAAGCGCTAGAACGTGGAAGGTGCGTTAGTTATTCCTTGTGGCATGCGGCTCCAATCCCAAAATCTTAGGGGACAGACGAGGGCAGTTTTTTGCTTGTCACTCTCCTCCATTTCGATTTGATAATAGCTGGATTTCAGATCCATCACTGTAAACCACTGAGCCCCGACGAGTGCAGAGAATGAATCCTCCAGATTAAGTAACGCGTATGCATCCTTGACGGTTTGGAAGTTCAATTTTCTGTAATCCACACAGAGTCTCAGGTCACAATTTTTCTTCTTGACAACCACAATGGGTGCGAGAAAGGGGACTCGGATTCCCTGATGACTCCGGCTTCGAGGAGGGTTTGGAGATGGCATCATACTGCTTCGTAGTCTTGTGGATGTATGGGACGTGACCGTTGTTTAAAAGATGCTTCATCCTTCAATTTGATGTGGTGCTTGACCTTTGTTGCATGCCCGAAATCGAGTTCATGATGAGCGAAAATGTCAGAGTAGTCATTTAACCTCTGTGTTATTTTTGTTTTCCATTCCTCTGGGACTGGGGAATCACCAAAGTTAAATTTCCACTTTGGACTCGCATCTGTCTCTTGCTGACTATAAATGCAGATTGAATCCCACGGCTTGTCAGAGTGAGGGGATTCTTCATTCAGGTAAGTAGGTTCTTTGTTGGTATTCACCCGATGCACAATTTCGTGAGCTACTGTTAGTTCAGCGATGACATAGTTAGTTGGCAGTGTTATGTCATGGTCTGATTCATTCCTCAATACTACAGGTACTTTATATGGACCCTGTGTCGGTATTGTGATGAGACAACGGTCCGTGAAGATTCCACCAGGTAAGTTTGAATTAGATGGTTCCTCGAGTAGTGCCCATTGTTCACTGCCTACAGCTTTGGCACTTACAAAGCCTTGTAGAACGACTTTTCTTTACCAGCTGGAATGATTTCAGGTGTACTGCCTCTGAGTTTGACTAGACCACGTGTACTGTGGGAGTATTGCTGGTGTCGACGTTGCAGAGCTTTTATTACTTGGATATAACCACAGAGTATAGTAGTTTTGAGAGTGTCATCGTACTCCTCATACAGAGGGTCAAGTGTGTTTGTTCCAAGTAGTACTGGTGTGCTGCGATTTGAGCGAGTAGCTGTTACTACCAAGGCTAAGGTTTGCACTTCAGGTTCTGAGGCTATGAACTCCTCAGGGAATTTCATGCTTATTTCCACATATCCAACATATGGCACAGACAGGCCATTTGCTCTGTCTACCTCAAGTATGTCGCTCACAGGCTCAATTTTGTGCTCTGTCAAGTATTTATCATAGAACGACTGAGATACAGTCGTAACCTGAGAGCCAGTATCAATCAAACAATTGGTCTCCACTCCAGTAACTGCAACATTGGCAGTGCATTTGCGTCCAACAAGTTTCTTTGGAATCTTTCTGGGTTGTCCAACTAGCTGCTCTTTCAATATTGATTTGGTTTTAATGTCTGGCTTTTGATTGGAACTTGTCACTTTGTCGGTTCCTAGTAGTCCCTCCATAGCAGCCGTTACTCATTTAAAGAAATGTCATTTGGAGTGTTTGCCTTCTCCCAATCGCTTTGCTTTTCTTTTAGCACTTTCTTTTTAGCTTCAACCAGTGTCGGGTTTGGGGTGTCGCTACAGCTCATGGCGATATGACCATCTTCCCCGCATTTAAAACAATACCATGGCCTTGGCCTTGAAGTTGTTTGCTGGGCTGGTGACTGCTTCTGGGGACTAGGCTGGCTTTGGCTTGGCTTAGCTTTCTGAGTCTTTAGTCGTTTTAGGTTTGACAGATTTATCGCCCTTGAAAGCGGAGAGAACTGCAATCTGAGCTTGCATGCTGGTTATCTCTTTCTGTATCTGCTCCATGACTGAAGGTACACTGTTATCATTAATCTCACTTGCACACACATCTTGTGCGCTAGCTTGAACTTCAGCCTTAGCGAATCCTACATGTTGTTTCATTCGACTAGCTGCTTGCTTACCCTCTTCTGAGCATAACAGCAGCAGAATGATGATGTATCTTATTGGTCTGTTTCGTAAAACAAATAAAATCACACACTTTTGATTGACTCAGGGGTCTGACGAATCAGCTAAGCAATCTGCCACTGGTTATGCTAGCTAAATGGTCGATCTATAGTTTGCTTTTCAAAAGCAATGGAGCCGCTGAAAGCTGCCTGTAAATCAGGCAAGAGCAGTGAAGTTAATATTCGTAAAATCAGTGATTTTTTTGTTTCAACGTGCCCCGACTCAAAAAAGAAAAAAAAAGAACATTACAGATGATCTGGTCACTAACGTTACCGATTTCCCGGAGCAAGTGTTAGGAGACCCACTGCCCTCCTCCTCGGAAACGGAGCCAGAGTTAGCAGACCCGCTGTCCTCTACCTTGGAAACGTTTTCACACGACTTTGTGGATTATATTGGTGGGAAAATATCAGACGAACAGAGAAGAGAAATATACTCACTGGACTGGACGGCCAATATCGGACAAACATTCCCTACAAAACTAGGAGGTAAACCACGTTTCCAACGTCATTGGATTGACCAGTTTAGCTGGCTAGTATACTCAACAAGGTCCGACGGTTGCTTTTGTAAGCACTGTGTTGCGTTTGCAGTCGAGCATGTGGGCAAGGGAGGGCACAGAAAAGCTGGCAAGATAATTAATGTCCACTTCTCAGACTGGAAACATGCTTTAGAGACGTTCAAAGACCATGCACAAAAGGCATATCACAAGGATGCATGTTTGAGAGCGGACAATTTCCAAATGGTTCTCAACAATAAAATGGATGCAATTTCACTGAGGCTAGATTCTGAGAGAAAAAAGCGAGTCCAAGAAAACAGAGAAAAACTCAAAAGCATCATTGCAACGTTGATTTTTTGCGGTCGCCAAGAACTCGCCCTGAGAGGTGATATTGATTCAGGACCAGTGACATTGAATTAGCCAACTCACAATGACGGACATTTCAGGGCTTTACTCAGGTTTAGGGCTACATCTGGCGACACAGTACTGTTACAACACTTGAGTAAATGTGCAGCAAACGCTAGCTACTGCAGTCCGGATGTACAAAATGAAATAATCAGCATAATTGGAGATGTGATAACAAAAAAACTGGTGCAGAAAGTAAACTCCGCGCAGCGTTTCGCTGTGTTGGCAGATGAAATGAAAGATGTTTCAGGGCGGGAGCAGCTTTCTGTCTGTGTCAGATACGTGAACCAGCATGACAGCCAATATAGCATCAGAGAGGATTTTTTGTCCTTTGTTGATATCGAGAAGTTAACCGGGGAGGCAATCGCCAATTCAATCGAAAGTCAGTTGACAAATGCAGGCGTTGATTTACAGTTTTTACGTGGCCAGGGATACGACGGCGCATCTGCCATGAGTGTCCGTTTAAATGGTGCCCAAGCTAAAATCAAAGAGAAGCACAAGCAAGCAGTTTATGTGCACTGTGCCAGCCACAGTTTGAATTTGGTCCTAAACAAGTGCTGCACTGTACAAATGGTGCGAAATTGCTTTGGAATTGTCTCGGAAATCTGCACTTTTTTCCATGATTCGGCTTTGCGGTCTGCCAGTCTGCGACACGAGACGGAACGTCTTTTACCCGACTGCAAGAAAACGCGACTGACGAAGTTGTGTGAAATGAGATGGGTCGAACGCCACGACGCAATATTTACATTCAACGAGCTTTTAGACCCTGTGCGATCCAGCCTGCAGAAAATCAGGGAAACCTTCACAGGAGACACATCTGTCAAAGCCACTCAGCTCTTTAATTCAATTGACAATGCAGAATTCATGCTGTCCATGAATGTGAGTGAGAAGATGCTTGCAAAAACCTACCACCTGTCCACCTTCCTTCAGAAGGAAAATTGTGACTTGGTGAGTTGCGTTTCAGCTGCTGATGCTGTTATTAAGCAGGTAGATGAGATGAGGGCTAACTCTGAGATGGAGTTCAGGCAGATTTTCCAAAAGACCTCTTCCCAAGCAGCCAAGTATGGGGTTGAATTTCGACCACGAAGAGGCATGGACTGCAATGAGGATCCATTGAAGGCCTGTGAAAATCACTACCGGCAAAAGCTTTTCATAGTCATGCTTGACTTTTATTCATCACAGATGAAGGAACGCTTCAGCAAACACAGAAATGTGATCTCCAACCTCTGCTCCTTACTGCCATCTAAGGTCAGCATGCTGAACGACAGCTCAGCTCAAGCACTCTCCAACCTGTATCCTGATGAAGTGTCACCGCATCTGGAAGTTGTAAAGTCAGAAATTGACACCTGGCGGGATAAATGGAAAGATGGTACTTATGTTCCACAAAATGCCATTGAGGCATTAAATGCCTGTAACAGTGAGTTGTTTCCTAGCATCTTCAAGCTTCTCCGCGTTTTGACCACGCTTCCTGTCACCAGTGCCCATGTCAAGAGAAGTTTTTCCCGTCTGGGGAGGATCAAGGACAAAATGCGCAGTACAATGACGGAAAGACAGCCTAATGGACTGACATTGCTCTCGGAGCACAGAGACATTGTGGTGACGCCGGAAGAGGTACTGGACATCTTTTGCAGACAAAAAAAACGATTGGACCTGCTTTTATAAGGTAAGACCCACTTTTGCATTGATGATTATCTATGGGCCATTAATACGTTGACATTTACCGTACGGTTAGGTATTAGGCTATAGTATACAGTGTGGGAATTTTATTTACCGGTAGCTTTCGGCAGTGTTGCCCGACCCCCCCCCCAAAATATGTTTCTGGCTACGGGCCTGCTCCTGGGTAGAGATGAAATGACGGCATTGTAAGTGGGAGATAGGTGGTGTCGCAGACCTCCTCTGTTGAGGGATGATTTTTCGAGTTTCGCATAGATGGCTTCCTTCACCCCTCTTTCAAACCATCTATCTTCTCTGTCCAAAATGTGTACGTTGCTGTCCTCGAAGGAGTGTGTCTTCTCCTTTAGGTGTAGATAGACTGCTCCGTCTTGTCCTGAGGAGTTTGGCCTTCTGTGTTGGGCCAACCGTTTGTGTAGTGGTTGTTTGGTTTCTCCTATGTATAGGTCAGTGCTACCCTCATTGCATTGTACAGTATACACCAGATTGCTTTTCCGGGTGTGTGGTACGCGGTCTTTGGGATGAACACAGAAGGCCACACTCCTCAGGACAAGACTTGCTCTTTAAGCATCAAAACATTTCCCTTTAATCATCCATCATTGGAATTCAATGGCTGTCACTGAAGCCAATAAGTAAATAGCATGTGCGTTGTGACCTCTGCAGATTAAAATGGCTAACTGCAGATACCTGCACTAAACATTTAATAGCGTGACGATAACCAAATACAAGCGCAGTTCAGTGTAATGGAGATTAAATATAGCAATTTCCCAACAGCACTATAGTGGTTAACAGCAGCAACTAGCATGTCAACAGCCAAACGATATCTCACCGATTCGCATATGCTCCAACACCGAGCGATGTCGAGGCTGGGACTCTCAACGGGGTCAAAGGGTTCGTCTGCGGCCTGTGTAAGCATTAGCGCTAGCCATTAGCATTTAGTAGCAAGGCATTAGCAGCCAGCGATTTGCAGCATAGGTAAACAGTGGAAGGGATAGCTCATCTCACCGATGTGGCTAACGTTTGATTCCAACACCAAATCGACGACATGACTCCTCTTGGGTTGAGCTCAATACAGCACCAAACTGTAGACGACAGTTGGCTTAGCTAAATGAGTGACTCTCAAGATCTTTATGAAATCAATAGCTTAATGCTTCTGCTGATTGCGCGCGTGCCTTCTCGTTGCTCGGCTCGAGACAAAAAGAAGTGGAAACCATCATGCGCAGACTTCCTTCCCAACAATAGACTGACGTGACATCTAATTGGCTGCTGAATGGCTACGCGTCCTCTGTTTGGCGTAGCAGCGGTTAACTTGAGAATCTACCTTCAAGTGCAGTCGGATTTCCAAATATTTCAGTCATTAGAAAGAAACTAATTAGACAATTATTTCCTTTTAAGATTCAAGTTGTCTGTACATGTCCTCAATGCATCTTATTTATGTCCATTTACATTGTGTGCTGTGGCAACTGTGCATTTTCTTAATGTGAAAATTAAAATATTTATTATCAGTTCAACTTATAGATTAGTTAAACTGGGTTACACTAGCATTCGGTCGTTCTGGCCCTTCGTCTCCAATGCCACGGCATATTTTCCTTGCTTGTTTGGCTTCATCTGCATATCCTCGTCTTCTAAGTAAAGACACATTTTTTGCCTGAATAGCGAGATAGCCTCACTCAAATCAATGCAATTTCGACTTTGCTATTGCAGCGAATTCAGGGGGGGGGGGGGCAGTCGGGAACAGTCACAGCTGGGGCGCGAACTCGTATCTCCTGCACCGCGGGCGACAACGTTAACCAGTCGACTAAAGGGTCCGACCCATTACGTGTCTACTTATTCGTGCACGTTACATTAGCCCCCTCCTTCGGGAAGCGCATCCAATGAAGGGGACCGCCGCCACAGCCGGGACGCGAACTCGGATCTCCCCTGAGCGACAATGTTAACCAGTCGACTAAAGGGTCCGACCCATTATCCAAGGGCTAACGTGTCTACTTATTCGTGCACGTTACACTACGTTTCCACTGTATGGTCTGCACGCCTCCGCTAGCTTCCTAGCCTGACATAGTCTGTGGATTACACTCACCGCCTCCAGCGACAGAAATTATCCTCGGACATCTCTGTTTGCGTTTCACGTCAAGCACAAAGCGGGTCTTTGCGTCGGTCTTATCGGCAATCCATTACCACTGCCACATGAAGTATTAGTGGGTGACAAGGCAGACAACCAGAATAGGGTTTAACATAACTTCACTCCACATTATGCTCAGGCGTCAATACATCATACATCACTTCCTGTATCACGCCACCTAGCATCCTGTCCTAATTAACATAGCACAACAGAGTAAGGTCTGCACACTAAACTGCCCCCAAAAGCTATTTTATTTGACAACATTTCGATCAGTAATATCATCCCCAATCCTGAGGAAGATCATTTAGGTCTTCCTCGATCAGTTAGCGCTTCCTTGATCAGTTAGATCGTCTTCTTCCTCAGACCTGATGAAGATCAGTTAGATCTTCCTTGATCAGTTAGATCTTCCTCAGGCCTGAGGGCAAGATCTTACTGATCGAAACGTTGCTGAATAAAAAAAAACCTTTGGGGGAAACATAGTGTGCAGATCTTACTCCTTCATTCTAGTTTTTCATTCCAGTTCATTCATTCTGGTCCCGGTATGGGAAGATGGCGGTGCATATTCACGTTTGCAGCGGCCTCACCCAGTACCAGTGTAGGAAAATGGCGGGATGAATTCATTTTTGCGGAGGCCTCACCCAGTACCGTCCGTTGCAGTGTCTTTGTCCACGTCTGCGTCTAAGTTTGTCTTTGTTTGATGGCTGGGAGAGCTTAGTCTGCTGCATCCTGTGGGCCCAGGAACCACGGTCCTGCCTGGAACTGTGCCCGAAAAGGTAACACCGAGGGCGGTCTGACAGGACACAGAAGCGGGGCAGGCTATGCTAACTGCTAGCCGACGCAGACCGGCAGTTCCGATAACACCGAGGGCGGTCTGGCCTCGCCTAGCCTTGACTTTGTTTTTAGTGTCGTCGTGTGGAGTGCGGGGAGTTGTGTCAAATGTGTCTGGCTGGGAGAGCTAGCGTTGGATCGGCTGAGGGAGCTTGGTCTGCTGCGTCCTGTAGGCCGAAGGACCATGGCCCTGACCGGAGCTGCGCCTGAAGAGAAAACACCGAGGGTGGTCTGACAGCGGGGCAGGCTAAGCAAACTACTAGCCCATGCAGACCGGCAGTTCCGACAGTCATCATGTCTCCTAGACAGTAATTTTTTATAGTTTCGAATCCGCTTTGGCAGAATTGAACTCACCAGATGTTTTAAATCCGTCCCAATAAAACCAATTGTGTTGGCCTCAAATTATGTTCATTACACCTTAGTTCCCAGCTGTCTAGGTGCAGATCTTTCCATAGAGTTACCACACTGCCATTGCTGTCACAGATGAGATTAGGAGAATCAGACTCCACGGACTGTACTGTGTCCATCCTCTGGAGCGGGGTGTACCCGATCCACTCTTCTGGTTTTGAGGATAATGCAGTTCTAGAGGTCTTGTCGACTTTTGTATTGCGTTTTTAATATCCAACTTAGTGGGCAATACAAGCTGTATGTATGCCAAGGCTGGAGCTGAGCGAAACCGGCCCGACTCTTTCAAGCTTCAGAAAACTGGGCCAAGCCAGGATGCTGCACTACAAGAAGCAGAACAAAGAGAAAAATGAATGCTCTTGTGGTTAAACTAAACTTTATTAATGCTGCACCAACGAGGTTCAAAAACATCCTGCGTTAGAGCAGGAATTCTCATGTATAAATAAGTCATTTTCATTAGATATTAATAACCATGAATTAGTTAATCTGGTTAATGATTCATGTCGAATTTCCACTCAATAAGATATTGAAACAGCTGGGATGGAACAGGATGGTTTTCAACCCCTTGCCGGCTGACTGTCATTTTGAAAAAGGTATAAGACATAAAGATGATGAACGGGTACAATGCACACGGCCGTCGTGGCTTTCTTTGTACTGCTGCAGAGAAACAGATACTGGCAAGAGTCGGTTTTCAGAAATATGTGGCGAGCCAAAAATATATTATTTATTCAAAATCAGATGAATATTGGCCAAGGGTAAGACTATCTGCTTTCCCAGATTACGTTACACGTATGAGGAAAATATAAGACTATATCGACGTTGCCACAGAAAATTCTGGAAAGGCATTTCCCCCAAAATAGTGAAAACCTGAAACAGATCAGATCATTATTTTACTACTCTCGTTCTACGTTCAGCCCAGGCCGAAACAGCAGCTCGTCAAATCGGCCTTTAAATTGTACGCGGAATTTAAAATCTGTTCAAGGCCAAACGTGTGTGTTTTCTACCTGCTGGCTATGGAGTCAAAATAAACCAGGCTTGAAACATGTTGACTGCACCGGCAACTTTTGATCGAGATCATCACAGATGGGCCATTTGGTGGGTGACTTTTCCGTGAGGCTGAACAATCTGTATGCAAAAACACATCAGGTTTTTATTTTCCCTCTCCCCAAGCTGATAAATGAACAACCACCCCTGTTGTCAGCTCCTATTTGTCAGGTGAGGCGTTAGCAACCTGTGGGTTCGTGAAAGGGGAACATTTTTCACTGCCTCGTGATTCATGTGTGAGTGTAACTCATCCATTGGATTTCTGATCTCATATTCATTGGTGTTGAGCCGAAGGGAGTCGACGGGAAAGTGGAGGCTGTGTGTTAAGGCATTCCCCCCCTGTTTCTGTGATAAAGGTTGGATATCTATTGCTGTCACAGTTCTCTGCCTCTATGTCGGCAGATACTGAAGTGGAGCTGCAGCAGATAAGGCCTGAAGGAAACTGCTGCATTCATCACTTTACAGGAAGGTGAAATGAGACGGCGGCGTGTTGTTGCCCTGCTGGTGCAGATCTCATCAAAACCAACGAGGGGGTCTGGAAGAAATGTCTCACTAAAAAAGAACAAAAACACAAAAAAAACCCAAACAAATAAAAAAAGCTGGCATTGTGCCATTCTCTTCTCTTCTCTCCTCTTCTCATTTTCCCTGTTGTTCAGCAGCCATGTTCAGTCTTTACATTTAAAAGTGGCCTCCACCTTTTTAATTTATCATGCTATCTATTATTTTTAATGTTTTTCTTTGCTCTCGATTCTCCTTTGTTCTTTACCTCCCTTGAGCTCCTGTTGTGTGTGTGTGTGTGTGTGTGGTGTCCAATCAGACATGTGTTTTCTTCTGACAGGCCAGAGGCTCATTCACTAGACAGAGCTGTAGCGAAAAACAACCTCATGAATTCAATCTCTCTGATTTTACTCTCTTAAACACATACTTCTCTATCTATCTATCTATCTATCTATCTATCTATCTATCTATCTATCTATCTATCTATCTATCTATCTATCTATCTATCTATCTATCTATCTATCTATCTATCTATCTATCTGTCTGTATGTCTGTTTGAGTGAGTCTTGTTAACCTAAACAATTTCACTTCAAACTCTCAACTATTTATATTTTTTCCTCATTTGGCTACAATAATGAAGAATTAAAACACTGCATGAAAATCAGCAGCTATGAACGTGTCCCTGGTGTGTGTGTGTGGTAGGGGGGCATTATGGAAAACTAGATGTGCCCAGTCTTAGGTGGATTTTGCTGTCACCATATCACATTCTTTCACAGCACTTCAATAACAACTCTGTTTTACCTGCTTTTATATGGAATCAAATAGTACCCTGCGAACAAACCAATCAAAATTGTCCCTCCGAGCGCTGTCACACCGGGAGCGATCAACCTAGTTATGGCATATGCTGAGAGCTGATAGCCTCAAGTTGGGCAGCCGCTGTTTCCGTCAAAGGAAGGGCAGGGCCATCAATACCGCCAGCCAATCAGAGTAGCAGGTCATGAATAATGCTTTATTATGTAATTGCCCCTGTATTCAGCATGTTTCATTAGGCACTGTTAAGACCGGGCATTGACATGCATCTAGGGTGATCCGATCACAGGTGGACAGCTCCATGTCAGTTCACACCTGGCATTAGAATGTGTCTCCACGTCTCGAAAGACCGCTTGTGATCGGATTTCACTCCAACTCTGTATGCAAAAAACACGCACATCACTGTGGTAGAGGGGTGTGGTTTGGCAAGCGGGATGGGGAGGTTGATGTGTGATCAGCCTCGGGTCAGCCAAACTAGCAACCTATCCTACACAGGGCTGAAGGGAGATTGTGAAAAGGGGAGCCATACGTTCTGAAAGGAGAGCGACGAAACGGCTCCGACAACAGAGCGTATGAATTTGTTAAGCTGGGGTGCGCAGTCTTCTCCTTGCGTATGGAGGATAAGCAAAGCTTGACTCTGTTTTCTCTTTAGCCTTTCACGTTAGGCATATTTATTTAGGCAAATACAGCAGGTCTCTTGGCCCTCTACTACCGACTCTTACAACACACACTGTCGCACACGGAGAACGTGGCGACGTCACATCCGAATGAACCGTAATGCAATGAGTAAGGGCGCCATCAAACAACAACACTTAACACCCCCACTTGCTCTTAGCTCACTGATTACCTGGAAAATAAAACAACAACAAAATAAGGCGTCTTCTTTACCTTGACAATGAGAACACACTCTTTGCACTTCTAAGTGCCAAACATGTCTTGAGCAAACCTCTTTAGCTTTAGCTTGGTGGCTGACTTTGTCATTACATCAGCGATCATTTGCTCAGTAGGACAGTATTCCAAGATTACCTTTCCATTATGTTTTTCTCTTCTATACACACAGTGATCAGCGGGATTCTGTACAAAACCTTTTTCACTCAAACGTGTATGTAACATAGCATTCCAGTTTCTGCCTGACTGCTTTAGACCATAGAGAGACGTATGCAACTTGCATACATAGATTGTCACACATATCTTTTCCCTCATAACTTTCTGGTTGCTCTATATAGATTTCACAGTCAGTTGGTGCATGCAAATTGGTTGTCTTAACGTCCATCTGGTGTAAGACTAGATTCTCCTGGCTGCACATGACCACTCTTACACTTGTCATATTAGCTGTGGGTGAGAATGTCTCCTCATAGTCAGTTCCTGGTTTCTGACTGTAGCCTTTTGCTACGAATCTCGCCTTGTATTTATCAGATACATCAATGTCACATTGAGCGTGTGGACCCATCTACCACCCACTGCCTGTTTACCTGGCGGCAACTGGGTGAGGCTGAAGGTCTCGTTTCCACCAGTGATCGCATGTCCTCGTTCATGGCATTTTTCCACTGCCTTGATTTGGTTGACGCTATTGCGTCCTGGTGGGTTTGCGGAATGTCGCATACTGCTGTATAACAAGAGTCCACGCATGTTTGCAGTTTGTCCTCTGTATCCTCAGTCTCGAATTCCTGTAGGTAAGCTGGTCTCCTTTTGGTTCGCGGTGGGTTCCTTCTGATTACAGTCTCAGTGACTTTGCCCGGCTGTGCGCGTTCAGTCTGTTCAGGTAAAGTCCCAGAAACTCCACTCTGAACACCCTGACCTGGTACATTTTCCACATTTTCACCAACAACATTTTCATCACTGTCATTGACCCTGGGATGTACATTCCTATCACCATATTCTGTGTATGACTCAGATGATTGTGTTTCCTTTTCTTTGGCTGTCTTGGTTGTGAACTTCACCAACTTGTGCTTTTGGACCCTCTCTGTGTCTGGATAGTACACTAGATAAACTGGGCTGTTTTTATCGTAGCCAATGAAAAAACCTTGCTCGCATCTAGAGTCTAGCCTTCCTTTCTCTTGCTTGTAAGCAAAACACATTGATCCAAATTTCTGCAGTTTGGATATGTTTGGTTTCTTGCCTGTGAACAGCTCGTATGGCGTTTTCTTTGTGAGCCTGCTGTAGCACATGTTATTCATGTAAACTGCTGTCTGCATAGCATAGTTCCATAGCTTATCTGGTAACTCGCTTTCTATCAGTAAGCATCTGCTCATATCCTAGAGAGTTTGCCAAACTCTCTCTGCTGTGCCATTTTGGTGGGGTGAATAGGGTGCAGACGTCTCGTGTCTAATCCTATTCTTGGTTAACAGTGCCTGGAAGTTTCGGCTTGTAAACTCAGTGCCGTTATCTGAACGGGTACACTTGACTTCTCCGTAAGGTGCTATGTCTGCTAAGAACCGTTCTGTGGCTTGCTCTGTATCACTCTTGGACCTTAGAAAATACACCAACACGGTACCTGAGTAGTCGTCTGTAAAATACTGTGCATATCTGTACCCTTCTATGTTCGTTGTTGGCATGGGACTGGCTAAGTCAGTGTGGACTAGTTCTAAGGGTTTCCAAGGCCTTCTGTCTGGCTCCCTATTTGTCATCCGGGTGAATTTGCCCTGTGTACACACTTCACATACCTGATCTGGTCTGACTGCACTTCCTTTTATCTCCATGCCTTTCACTACACCTTGTAACTTTTTACATCTTCGTAGTTACAATGACCCAACATTTCATGCCAAGTTTGCATGTCGTGACACCCTTTACATTGGTCAACACCAGTGTTGTAGTCGAGTCACTAAACCTCGAGTCCGAGTCGAGTCTCGAGTCCCCAGTGTTTGAGTCCAAGTCCGAGTCACCAAAGAAAAGCCGAGTCGAGTCCGAGTCGAGTCCCCATTACCTGAGTCCGAGTCGAGTCCCTATTACCCTAGTCCGAGTCCGAGTCATCAAGGTTGAGTCTGAGTCGAGTTCCAATATGGCTCCAGTGATCCACTCGGGCACAGTCAAAGATCTGACATACAAATAAAAAAGGTCTACATTAAACAAAAATGACACAGCTGTCACCATTTCAAAGGGAGTTTATTTACTTTGTGACACGATAGCCAAACAAATGCACACCCACACACTCGCACACATGCACGCTTAAGCATGCGCGCACACACACATTTTTAGAACAGTCTGAATTTCTTTGACATTCTGAACATTGGATGTGCTTCAAAACACATTGATAGCTGTGAATAGCATGATATTAGCAAATGGTGGAAACAGTATACAGAAGTAAGTTCCACAGCATACAATACATTCATAAAAACTAGTCAAAATACATTGTCTCTCAGGAATAGTTAGGAACAAAAGGCTGGTGGCACTAGTTTTAAGCATACACGCTGCATTTCAAAAACATAAGATCTGACAGCATGGAACTACTCAACCTTGCACGGTGAGGCCTCATCAAAATGCCTCCATGACTAAATACCCTTTCAATGGGCGCACTGGAGGCAGGGATAGAGAATACCTGTGTGGCAATCTGATAGAGGGTAGGGAATTTGGATTTGTTTTGCTGCCAAAACCTGAGGCACGGGACTGAGTCAGAGTCCTGCTCAGCGATCAAGTCAAGGTATGCAGTCAACTGAGCCTGGCCAGACGGCTTCTTCTCGGCGGAGGAGGGAGTCCTCCTATAGTGGGAGAACATTCTCAACTGCTTCTCAGGATGAGACTCTGAAAGTTCACCTTCCCCTGGTCCTGTTGCTTCCGCTGCATCTGCTGTTGATACCGCTTGCTTGTCACCCTCTGCCTTTATATACTCTGAAATGAGAGGGGGCATGGGGGACTCATTACAAATATGTTATTGACTAGGCCTACATGACAAATGACACGCCTATGTGCTTTATTGTAACACCTTCAATGATATAAACATCACAACAATCAAATAGTTAATCACTTAACTAACGTTAATCAAAACATTTCTCACCTTTGATCTCAGTCTTCAGCACATCTTTGATGTCACTGTCCAGCTGCACATCATGTTCTAGCCACTGGAAGCCAAATGCTGGGTCCAACACAGATGCTATGAAGTAGGCATTGGTGAAAGGAAATTTGGTGGGGCCTCTTCCTTCAGCTGGCTCACATCCTGGTATCTTGACTGCACTGAAAACCTCTGCAAACCTTGTTTTCAAGGAGCTCTCCAGAGCGCTCACCAGAGGCCCACAGTATCTGGCTTTTCCTCTTATTTCCTGCAGGTGACAGCGCAGAGTGAGGACACAGGGCACAATCACACTGACGGTGACAGTAGTCTCACCCTGAGTTAGGTTGGTTGCCTCCAAGAACGGATCAAGAACTTCGATCAGTTCTTTAAGCTGAGCATACTCTCGCGGGGATAAGATAAGGCTTTTGTTCCCCTCTGATTCCAACACACTGGACAGCTTTTGCATGTCTAAATGCACATAAGCCTTCACCTGCTTCAGAGTGGAATTCCATCGTGTGGCATTCGCTGTTGGAATTGTTGCATCACCAAAACACGCTTCAAAGCAGTCTTTAAATGAGGTGCCACTGTGGAGGAGGTTGGCTGCACGGGATAGCTTTGCTAGGGTGCTTGACAAGCCCACTGGTGTCTTTCAGACCATCTTTTATGACCAACTGCAGTGAATGTGTGAAGCATGATAGTCTCTGCATCTTACAGTTCTCAGCCAAAGTGTCATTGACTGTCTGTTGATCTTCTGGCATCAGGTCTTGCCATATTTCATCATCCTCCTCAAATGTGCTGGGATCATGAGCTTCAGCATCACAAAGATCCTCTAGGGGAAAGCTGGCCTGGAAAGCTTTTCTCATGTTGGATGCATTGTCAGTTATGACAAAGTTGATCTTGTCCTTAATCAGGTATTCTTCAGCACAGCATTCAAACATCATTGCAATCTTCTCTCCTGAGTGTTTCCCATGCATTCTTTTGCAGGAAAGAAGATATGACTGAAGGCTGAGTTCCTGTTTTTTTGTTATCCATTGCCACTGTGTGTGCTGTCACTCCAAGAAATGACCGCATCTTTCGATCACGCCAAATGTCTGTGGTAACAGCAACACTCAATGCTTCTGCCAGCTGGCTCTTTATCTGTTCTTTCTTGACTTCCACCATTCCTGGAATGGTCACAGAGGAAATTGTGGATCTTGCTATGGGCCGGTACTGAGGGTCCAGGACATGCAGGAAGTGCTTGAAGTCCTCGTTGTCAACGATGGAGAGTGGCAAGCAGCACTTAATGATTAGATCTTTTACAAGGGCATCACTTATAGCCTTCTGACGTGGATGTTTGAGGTCGTACATCCTTTGCTGTCCATCATTTAAAAATGATGTGATAGTCTTCTGACCTGAAGCAGCTGGCATCACATCTGAAGCAGTGGAGGCACGGTATTCTTGGAACCTAGGGGAAGATAGGATACACACTTTAGCTTGCTGATGCCAAACTGTTTCAAGTAATCTTTCTCACAGCAAAACATGTGTAACGTTATAGCTATAACAATATGCAATAACAATACAAATGTTACACATTATACACATAGTTGTTTGAACCATAACCAGTTAAGTTACATATTTAGTTATCTATATAACTAACATTACCATATTAGTAGATTAACTAATGTAAGCTAGCTGGATAAATGAGAAGTATGAGAAAAGATACATAATTTATGAGACTAACAGGACAGGGATTAATTAGCAAAACCCAGTCATTTAATTATTGATTTAAGTATGTTACATGCTACCTAGCTGAGCTTTAACTCTCTATCCTCCGTGAGTCTGTATGTTTATTCTGTATGGGTCAGGAGGGTGTTAGAAGACAGAGCCAGTTCATAGTACTGTTCAAAAGCTATGTCGCGCGTGTCTATTTTTAGAATTTGGCACACCCAATGCTGCATATATGCAAAGAAAAATATCCACTTATTTACAGTAGCCTATTCGGTGTCACCAATCACCATACGGTTCGGTAGTTTTCGGTACATCGGGGGGGAAATGCCACATCCGTCAAATCTCGTACCGTCTCCAGCTCTCAAGAAAACCAGTGGCGGCATCCACATTAGCTTTCTTCAATTAGTCCATTTAGCGAGTAATAGCCTACAATTATTTTTATTTGCATTGTAAAGTTGTGCACATTTTATCAACATTATTTGTGGATGCATATAGGCTAGACTTCTTCCTTCTCCGCACTTGGAGAATATTCATGGCAGAGATCTGCAATGTGCGGATTTGTTATTGCTAGTTAAGATTAATGCTAACACGGTAGTTCAGAGTGGTGTGTTTTTTCCGTTAAGTGTATGCTACTTGGTAGCAAAATGATAAATAAAAAAAATCAGTTTTAATCTCCCTATAACATGAAGACGCTGCGTGTTACTTACCAATTCATTAGTGAGATCGATGGCACGCTTGTACCGAAAGCGAACCGTACTGTGACTTTTCTGTGCAATGCCGCATTAGCATTCTAACAGTAACGTTACTTAACTTACCTATACAATCTCACTTGGTTCTAGTGATATGATATACCCACACGACCTAACCGAACATCTTGGACCAGTGGTTGAGTTACTTCAGAGGCTATTGTTACTGTAGCTACACTGTTAAAAAAAGAGTAATATCACAGAATTTTACTGTGTATTTTACAGATTTTTTCTGTATTATAAAATACCATTAAATTTACAAAAAGAGACTGTGATTCTACATGTCAAATGTAAAATAACATGAAATAACTGTAACTGTGAAAACCCAAGATATTTCTGTTCTTTTACAAAAAAACATTAGAAATACACATATTTATTGTTAAAATACGTTCATAAATGTATCGTAATTTCACAAATATTTGTCTGTTATTTAAGGGAGTAAACTGTTAAATTCAACTTTAAAACTATAGAAAAAATAAGAAATCATTTAACATTACTTAGAAATTAATAGTAAAATAACTATTTAATCTGTAATTTTACTACAATTTCTTTGTTAATTGACTAATATTTTCATTGAAAATAGCCACAATCACTGTACTTTCCTAGATGGTAACATTTATTAACATTGTATTAACATTTATTTTCAAAGGACATCTGGAGAGACATGGGGAAAGGGGAAAGCTTGAGAGGGTGAATATTATGCAGAGCAAAGAGTTGGACTTGAACTTAGGGCTGCTGCAGCAAGGACTATATAGCCTCTGCTTATGGGGCATCAGCACTACCAAGTGAGCTGCAATTAAATGCTTTCAATAAAGCTGTTCAAGCATTTTTCAAGCAATTAAATGCTTTCAGCAAGCAGACACACTGTTTGATGACTGGATGTTCTCGTGTCACTTGTAGCATGCTCATATTGTCAAGGGCAGTCTGTAAATCAGCTAAGGCCTATCAAAGTTAGGATCAGATGCAAACACAGTCCCATTAACACATTTGTGTATGATATTATTTTTGGTGGTGGTGGGTAGGGGGATGTTAGGTTACAGTACCACCACCTGATTTTAATTCAGGAAAAAGTCTGAGTCTGCAGTCTGAGTATGGATGACTTGTCATGAGTTTCAAAAGGAATTCCTGCAGACCCTTGCTCCTGAATGACCACTGCCATCAGAACCACTCAACCTCCTGGTATACCTTCAGCATATGTGTATATGTACTGCAAATGTTAACCTTAATGTTGAGGTTAAAACTTAAAGGGATAGTTCATCATTTTGGCAAATTGGCCCATTCCTGGTAAGACTATAGGCATTATGGCAATGGGCCAATTTGCCAAAATGTTGAACCATTCCTTTAACTGCCATTTCATTTAATTTCATTTGAGCCATCTCTAAAGTGAAACTGCATGCATCATGTGAACATGAATGATTTGGACTGCTCTGTGTAGGCTACTGAAATGACCGTGGTTAATGAAAATAAACATTTGTGAGTGGCCTAGAACTGCTGTAGGCTAGGCTAATATTAAATGCAGTTTAAATGTAGCAATGGTCTCCAGGAAAGGTAAATGATGTTGTATTGGCAAACAAATCTCAACATCTGTCACAGTAAAACAAACCAAGAAAAGGAACTGTTAGTGAAGGAGGCCAACACCAGGAGAAAACCACATAAACTACATGCTTTTCATCTGTTTCCTCAACCTACCACCTGAAAGCATTATATTCTGTCATTCAGAACAGATCTTAATGACAGAGCATTAATATAATCTGTGTGTAATTATTTTTCTGCAATTCAGAGGTAAACATTGAAAATATAATTTATGGAAATAAAAAGTAATATAAAGTATGAAACATTGCAGGGCCATACTATTATTTATTTTAAAAAAATCTAAATAAATGTAGGGGCAGTAATTGCAAACAATGTAAATCACAACGTCTTGAATTATTTCACAGCATGTCTGAAACGTCTCCCTGCACAAACACACGTACACACACTCCAAAAAAAAAAGGTCTCACAGCACACACTGGGGCCTAAACCGGAACAACGTCCTGACAACAACGCGACACGCCATTGGTGCACTTGCTGTGGAAAGCGCGGTCCCCGTTTGGGTCGGTCGACAGAAACTGTTCGACAAGAAGAAGAAGATATGTCATTGGCTGTTGGGACACTGAACACCCGTCTTTCACGTGACGCTGAACAAGCGCAACAACTCCCAAGCGCGGCGGTTCCCTTTGGCCGACAGAAACTTATAGAGGACAGCAGCTAATGACGAGGCTGGAGGAAGGACGAAGCTACTGTACAAGGCAAGTATCGAACTCAAGCTGAATAGTATTAGCTTTATTTACCTCCATGGCTCTGAGTTTACTTAGTCGGCAAAAGGCACCGAATCCGCTAGCATGTCGTCAATTGAAATGTCAGCTAACTGTAATGATAAAAGCATGGCCGGCGCGGCGTCGGCGTCTTCACGTGGCGTCTGCTAGTGTAAGCTGCATTTAGTATTCAGCCAGACCAGCCACTAGCTTACCACTTAACCTTCAGGGCCCATTGACGCTATTTTTGTCCTTTTTGAGCTAAATTTTCATCTTCTTTTGGCCACTCTTTTGGCGCTCTGCAGTAGGAGAAACCTTAGTCAAAGAACCCAATGTTGAGTCAGCGACCGAGGTCCAGTGGAAAGGCACTCAGTACAAAAAGGGACTCTTTCTGTGTCTAAACCAAGGCCAGGCACTTGAATTCGGACAGATTGAGCTCATGCTTGTGACGCAGGATCAGCATGTGCACTTTATTGTTACACCTCATGACGTGTCCTATATGCCAGAATTTGGATTGTATGAAGTGAAACAAGCAAGGCAGAGCATGAAATGTTGGAAGCCTGAGTGGAAACTAGATTATTATCCTTTGCCTGTGTACATGCTTTGTGGGACAAGAGTAATTTCACTTAAGCATAGCATTGTTGACTCAGAGTAATCTGGAGTTTGAGAGATTAAAATCTGACAGTAATGCTTAAAGAACAGCATTTTTTATCCCTTCTATTCCTCCTAGTCATGGATACAGAGTCCACTTCTGTCTTTCATCAAATCAAGTCTTCCTAAACTGAAAGACCCTGAGCCTTTGCTTGAGCGTCTGCAAGATTTAGGAGTTGAGGACCTGAAGGACCTGAGCTACCTGCAGGAGAGTGACCTCCTTTCTGTCCTGAGACCAATTGAAGTCAGGAAACTTCTGTCACTGCTCAAAAAGACAAGTATGTGTTTTAATTTGTACATAATAAACTTTCACAATAGAAAAATTTGCATATTCAAAATATACTTATTAGGTACACTTGTTCAAATTAATGCAGTCCAATACAGCAGCTCTACTATGAATTATACTTGAAAGAATCTTCTCTACACTTTTGTTGCTTTCAAAAAGGTGATAATTATAAATTATATCTTGTTCATCATTGATTCCATAGTGGGTGGTAGTGGTGGTGTACTGTACTGCATTATATTGAGAAAGGAACACTTTGAAATGTACCAATTGGCTACTGAGTATATAATTATGTTAGTTATTAATATACCCAGATCGAGCTATGTGATGTCTGTATGGTACTATTACTACTATGTGTTCTTTATTAAGGCCAACAAGATGTCTTGGACAGTTCTCCCAAGTTACCGAAGCAACATTTCAGCAGAGCCAGTACCAGTGCAAGTCCAGTAACTCCGTCTGATGAGATGCCCCTCTCTGGTGAGTACATGCCTCTGTTGCACAGAATCGCTCTCTTTTGGGTTAGATGGGCTGAAAAATAATGTAATTACCTGTAACCAGTGATGTTGCTAGGTCTGCGTCCTGCGTCTCTGACGCATTAAAATCTGAAAGGACTCACTAAACTCACTATCCATGTGTCCCAGGGACTCACCTCATTTTTCCCATGAAAAACAATACATTGTGAACAGCAAATTCTGTTTAAAATCAGTAACTAGCAAAAGAAACCTTGCCCGAATATGGCCAGAAAAATGACCCAAGTCATTTCTATATAGTTTCGGCCCGAACCAGCGTCCCGAAAGAGGAAAAAGGCTGCATGAAAACCCACCTATTATTTCGTAACAGCTAATGTTCTTTGTGTACTCTTCAGGTGGTTACAGCTCAGCAACTGCAAGTTCACCGCGGTCAACAAGTAGTTCAAGTATGGATATCACACCTCGTCGACTGTATGACAACAGCTGGCATTTTAAATTTCAAATTTCTTGGCAGAAAATTCCATCTGAGATCATCAGAAAGCTGGAAACAAGAAAGCGGCAAAAAAAGTGAGAGACTTGAAATCATACGGCTCATTGTCAGTGAAATCTTAACCGTGTGCCCAACACCTGGGAAGAAACATATCGGTGCGATAGCAAGGAAGATGACAAAGGCCTACCCTGCAGCATTTACTGATGTCATTGAAGGTGAAGTTGTAGGCAGTGGGTATGACTCACTCACCAAACAGATGGTTAGCAGAGTGGATAACCTGAAGAGAGGAAACACTTCACTTTCCTTAAAGAGACGAATTATTAGCAGCAGTGAAGGAGAGGATACCCCACCTCAGAAAAGAAGACTAGACACTTACGGGTGTATAAACTGGCAACCAACATGGCTGCCAACTGGTGAAACCCCTGAATCCCAGAAACATGCACAAGAAGAGTTAAAACAAATGTGGAGAGAAAGATGCTGTGACAGCACAGCCATTGAGAAAATGATAAGAGCCACTTTCTTCACTCAGAGAAAAGACATTATCAGTGGGACTGACACTTCTGACTTGAAAAAGGAGTGGCCATATCTGTTTGAGACAACTGGCATGAAGACTCATTTTAAAGAGCTTACAGGCGTGGACATCGAAGACATAAACATAGCAAATAAATGTTCCAGAGTTATTTCATTTCTTAAATCTAGTGACAAGATAGGGAAGATGGAGACCATCTTCAAGGAAATGGAAACATCAAGCAAAAATGTTGCAGATGTGAATGTTGCAGCGTTTCTTCCACTGCTCCTCAAGTACTTCAATGAAGAAGAAGAACAGATGTTCTACAAAGTGGATCAAACAACCTTGCCCTCTGAAGTGGACTGTGCTGAACTTCCAAGTACACCATGTATTGTGTGTGGTATGAATATTTGTTTTTTTCTATTCTATTTACATTTAAGATACTGCTATTTTAGTATTGTGATAACTTTACTGAACAGCTTATTTTCTGTGCATAACTCTTTATAGTATAGAAAGTTAAAGTTTTGAATTTACACTTCTTGATTGTGTTATTGTCCGATTGGCTGTTATTGTGGTTGTAGCTATTCTCGGCTTCATAGTATTTGAGACGATCCCTAAGATTTCCCCATTTACTGCATCTGTATCCTGAAATATGTTTATGCATTGATATTAATGATGTGAAGCCTGCGGCGTTACTGTAGTTCAGGCAGACTACTCAAGTTGCGCGCATCCTGATCAGCTGATCAGTCGCATGCTTACCTGCTCATTCCTGGCTATTCTGCTGCTGCTGTCACCGCTGCTGCCTCTGTTTTGCTATTGCATTTGCTGCTCGTACTGCTCCTGAGGTACTGCACCTCCCCAGCATCCACCTGTGGGCTCTGTTTC
Source organism: Lampris incognitus (assembly GCF_029633865.1). Lineage (NCBI taxonomy): Eukaryota > Metazoa > Chordata > Actinopteri > Lampriformes > Lampridae > Lampris > Lampris incognitus. The sequence goes on from NC_079219.1 coordinate 46,658,209, forward strand.
TATGATCCTCTGTGGGGTCTGCTGTTCATTCCTTGTAATGTCTGTCAAGCAGATCATTATTCAGGGAATGAATAAACTGAGACAGAGCCTGATGTCAAACCTGCTGCAGCCATGTTCAAGAACCCTATGCTGTGCTTCAGCTTGCCATGCTTATGCTCAATAATTTATTTTTCGCACTTCAGAGTTGTCTGACTGAACTAATAATACTTCAAACCACAATATATTAAAACAAAAAAACAGAAAACTATTACCATTACTTTGATTGTTATTGTTGTACTGGACTCAGCAATTTTCAGTGTTTCAGCACAACATTTCAGTTGTTGGAGTTATGGTCTTTTGGCTCAGTTTCTAACAAAAATGTTCCCCTTTTCTCTTATCCTTGTACACAACTGGAAACTCGACTTTGGCAGCGGAGAATTTCATGCTGTCTGCAGACCAGACCCTTGTGAATGGCCACATCAGAGTCTTCAGTGATGCTCTTATGCTGATGTTTGGTTCGTACTACTGTATGGACATATCTTACCCAGCAGCCCAAGCATCAACTTTGGAGTTCTTACAGAGGTAAGACAGCACTAGTCAATTTAATACATCAATATAAGATATATAATGCACATAAAACTGAGCACTGCTCAAGTGCTGAAATGATTAGTACAGGGGTTCCCAAACTTAGTCAACTCAGGGCCCACTTGAAAATCTCAAAATTTTTTGCAGCCCACCTCTGCCCTCATCAACAATACAGAGGCCTAATAATGCGATTTCAGTGCACTTTTTTTAATCTTAATGATAAAGATAAAACATTCAGAACTGAACTGAAAGTAGCAGGAAGCTCCAAAGTCACTAACGCAGCATGCTGATCCTGCCTGTTCATGGAGCATCCTGACTGAATCCTGAAGAGACCAGGGAATGTCTTCAGTGTGGGAGGATGAGTTCACTTTCATGTCCACTGAGGGTGGGACAGTTCACTAATCCACAGTATGGTTTGATTTACATTGTTGTTGTTTCCCTTTCCAGAAACACCATGCTATTATTACATTTTATTCAAAGTAAAGATGGTCATCTGTAAAATATCAGATTACTACCTGAAGTGAGAAGGATGACCCAGCTGTAGGCATCTGCATCTGTTATCATAGTTAAATCTCCTTCCATGGTTCTTGGTGAATATTTAGCTTTTTTATTCTTAAAGTTTTATTGCTCTGACAGTAGCACCTCAGCGTTGGAGATCCAGGAGCAGCCACAGGCTCTCCTGGTTCTTCAGGAAACCAGAGCTCTCCCAGCACACTTCACAGGTGTTGGTCATAATAGGAAGCTTTGTTGGTCACAATGTGGCACATTCACACACCTTTCAATTCATGATCCATCTTTGGGTGATTTTTTTTTATTTGGATAAATTGGGGAATGCTTGGAGATTTATGGAGGTGCTTTACTTTCAGCCTACATGCAGATCAGGAAAGCCTGACCGCCTGCTGCGCACGAGCACTCATGCCAGGAGACAAGTCACTCAGACCGGTCAGGAGTCAGCACTGCCACGAGGAGGTGGAGTTGGGTCGCGGAGAGCAGCAGCATGGAGCTGCCGAGATGACAGGCCGCCCGCCAGCTGAAGATGGACTTGTGTTGTGGATATTTCTCAGTGGGCTGAAGTTAGTTTACTGTGTGGCTCAGCTGTTAGATAACGTTACTAACCTCTGAGGCTGAAGGGACATGACTGAAGATGGTGCTGGTGCCGCCCGGTCTGGGTGACTTGTCTCCTGCTGTGAGTGCTGGTCGGAAGGCAGATCTCTGGTCAGGCTTTTCTGCTGTGCATGTAGGCTGAAAGTAAAGCACCTGCACTTCCACAAGTCTCCAAGCATTTCTTGAATTTATCCAAATATCACAATAACAAAATGATAAAATCAAAAACTTAATTTTAATGTTCTTTTTTGTTGTAAGAGAAAAACAACCTTGTTTTCTCTTTTTCTGATTTGGTTATGAAATGCAATAATGAAAGATTGACCCATACATGGAGTAGGACAATGTATTACTGACCTTTTGAATTTTTTATAATAAAATTTCAAGAATTTATGTAAATTTACATCATTTGATATCACAAGGGAGAGTTATGACTAAAAAAAATGAGTGAAAAATGGTCCTAACTGCACCTGAGAGTTCATTTTTGTTTTTCAGATTTTCAGACTGGCTATGTCTCTTATTTATCCTTATGTCAAGTCACAGAAACAGGTGCTTGTTAATGCTTATTTATGAAATAATGACAAAACAAAACTCAAATACCCAAGAAACCTTTGAGTAGCAGATTCTCCTGACCGAAGTTACGTTCTTCTCCCTGAAATAGTATTTGCAATACTAATAATGATAATGGCTTGGATTTATATAGCGCTTTTCAAGACACCCAAAGCGCTTTACAAAGACCGCCATTCATTCATACACATTCTCAACGGTGGTGGTAAACTGTTTGTAGCCACAGCTGCCCTGGGGCAGACTGACAGAAGCGAGGTTGCCATTTCGCGCCAAACAGCCCCTCCGACCACCACCAAACATTCATAAACAATACATATACACAATACTCACATCTTTTCATTACATCTCTGTTCCACAGTGCCCCTATGTCCAAACACTCTTTCTACACTGTTGTGTAACCTTATTACAAATGTATGAAAACATTAAAGTACAGTCCACAGTCACTAAAGTTGTTGTTTTTTTTTTTCATTTGACAGGTGCCTCTTCAAGATAAATCCAGACAAGGGATCAAAAGTGGAGCGGAACGCCACCAAAGAACAAGCTGTCAGTCCAAAGGTTCTCACACTGATAACCAAAATTGCAGACTACGAGTGGAGGGAATAAGTGCTCACAAGTTATGGATATGTTGTCCAAGTTATAGACTGTTATATCCAGTGAGGTTTCATGTAAGCTATTTGTTATCAATGTTGTAGATGTATAATTACTTGCCTTGGATAGAGTATAGAGTCATTACCAGTGAGGTTTGACGAAGTTTGTAATCCATGTTGTTATGGATGCTTTGAATGTTGCTGCAAGTTGGTAACTCAACTTTTATTTATTTATTTTTTTTACCTTTTTTCTTTCATTTCCAATTCAGTTGAATTTTAATAGCTAGCTTTTGTTTTTTTTGTTTCAGAACCAGACAGTGATTTTAATTTAATTTATTTTTGAATTTTGCTGTAACAATGGTTACCCGTTAAGTTAAATAAAATTACTGAGAACGGGAAATTGTAGCTGTTCTTGTTCAGCTTAGTCTCATTCAAACAATTCATTTAAGCCCCTTTTCCCACTGGCCAAAAAACAGTTTAAACCATTTAAAATTAAAATAAGTCTGGTGTAATTGTATAGGTGAGCATAGCTGTTTAAGTTGAAAGTCCATTAAATATTCAGAAAATCTATGTAAACGAACACAAAAAACTAAATTTACAATAAACTGAATTGTTGCAATTGTAAACCCAATATCTAGTTTTTCAAGTTTTTTGACATGTTTTGAAAGATGAATCACATTATTTTGTGTCATATACTGTTGTATTACATCAAATATAAATTATTACACAACCTCTTTACATAAAATGACAGCACATTTCTGTAAATTTAAGCATTATTATTGATATTACTATGTTTATTCACCATATTTATAGGTAATTTCATTGTTTTAACACGTAAAATTTTTGTAATTAAACGTTAAAAACAACGTAAAATAACTAAATATACATTTGATGTGATCTAAAATTAACAGTACATTTTTGCAATTGTAAACCCAATATCTAGTTTTTCAGTTTTTTGACATGTTTTGAAAGATGAATCACATCATTTTGTGTGACGTATACTGTTATATTACATCAAATATAAATTATTATACAACCTCTTTACATAAAATAATGTCATTAAACCAACTAATAACAGCACATTTCTGTAAATTTAAGCATTATTACTCGTATTACAATGTTTATTCACCATATTTATAGGTAATTTCATTGTTTTAAAACGCAAAATGTTTGTAATTAAACGTTAAAAACAATCTGAAAATAAGACAAAATCTTGTTAAAATTACAACTATAAAATGTATTTTAATTATGGAAAATAACTATTTTTATGAGAAAGTAATTTTCTGTCATTTTACGGTATTTGTCTTGTGAACGTGGTCCGACTCTCTGACCGATCACCCTGTAAACATCATCTCGCTGCACCCATCTCACCCGGGAGGGTGGTGGTGGTGGTGGTGGTAGGGGTTGGGAAGGTCCAGAGATATCTTCCAAATCTTGTAAGATGGATTCCTCCTCCATGCTATCTAAGCTCTTGAGTATCGCCTCACCTTCAGAATCCATCTTGCCAACGAAACAGGAACAGGAAGCCTTTTTATATGTGTGTGTTTTTTTTTGTTTTTTTTGGGGGGGGGGGTAAATATCATATAACGTTAGTTATTATAAAGATTAAGGTAAATATATACACCAGATATCGAATTATTATATAAGGACCGGAGGAGAAGTGTCATTTTATTATGCAAGAAAAACAGAATTAGAAAGACAATGTATAGGCCTACAGATTTATTCAACTTTATTTGGAAATGCTTGATTCTGATTGGCTGGGAGGGGTGTATGAACACGGTGATAATGTAGCCTACATATCCCATTTACCTCATAATTTTATTTGGCAGTGTAACTGGAGATAGGAATTGTAATGTCCGTAGACGCCTTGTCTTACTGACATAAGAATAATTCAAGAACGAGCCGACTTCATAGGTTCTTAACTGGGTAGCTTTTACTAGCGTTCATCCGACATACAACCTTCATAACATGCCCTTCCCACTTCCTGTATACGTCACACGCACTGCACGTACACCCGTGAGTAGGTCAAGTTAAACACATGACCTTTCATTCATTACATCTCCCCCTCTAAGATTATTTTCTAAACATTTCTCTGAACATTTACTGCCAACAATTTTAACCTGTATATCACCCCCCTTTTCACAAAAAAAATTAAAAAAATCTCCCACAGTACACAAGTCCATACGCCTCACAAATCCAGCCGGATTGCTGGCTTGCTCACCCTGCCAGAGCGAGTAACATATGGTGTGGAAGTTGGCATTTCTGCTGCTCGGGACTCATCCATGTTTCCACTCTCCCCTGGAGTGACATGGTCAGGATCCCTGCTGACAAAGGTGAGTGTTTTAGGTGTGGCCAGCAGGTGGCGCCTGTTCCTTCTGTAATGTTCACCTTGAGCTGTCTCCACTATGTAGGATCTGGGAGTGGAGCTCTGACTGTGAACAACTGCTGGCATTGTCCATGTTTTCTGTCCATCAAGTTTGGTGAGTACTGCGTCACCCGAGTTCAGTGGGCGCAGTGTCCGCACGCCGTTCCTGCGGTTGTAGTAGAAAGCCTGCCTCGATTTGGCTGCGGCGTCAGCGGTTTTGATCAGTTCCTCTTTAGGCCAGGCCGGTTTCAGGTTATGCTGCAATGTGGGTAAGGTGGTTCTGAGTCTCCTACCCATGAGCAATTCCGCTGGACTGGCTCCAGTGGAAGAAGAGGGTGTAGCTCTGTATGTCAACAGGGCGAGGAGAGGGTCTTCCTGCCTTAATATGCTTTTGGCTATCTGAACAGCCCTCTCTGCCTGTCCATTACTCTGGGGGTAGTGTGGGCTTGAAGTCACATGGATGAAATCATAATCCTCACTGAACCTCCTCATCTCTTCTGAAACTAGCTGTGGCCCATTATCGCTAACTACAATTTCAGGGATACCAAAACGTGCAAATGTAGCCTTCAGCCTAGCTACAACCTGACTGCTAGTAGTTGTTGGTAGATTTAGGATCTCCAAAAACCTGGAATAATAGTCAGACACTATCAAGTAGTTTTGCTTTTTGTACTCACACAGGTCTATGCCAACTTTCTGCCATGGTCTGGATGGGAGCTCACTTGACATTAAAGGCTCTTTTCTCTGTGTGTTCTTGTGTTCTCTGCAGAATTGACATTGCTGTATCTTTGTTGTAATGTGCTCTGTCATTTTGGGCCACCACACTGACTGGCTAGCTCTCTCTCTGCACTTAACTATCCCCTGGTGCCCGTCGTGTATTCTGTCTAAGATCACCTCCCTCATCTCTGTGGGAATGACGATACGACTGCCTCTGATGACTAAACCATCTACCGCAGATAACTCCCCTCTCACCTGATAAAAGTCTCTGACTGTCTCCGGCACTTTATCGACATACTCAGGCCAGCCGTGTCGGATGAAGCCCAACACTGTCTGGAGCTGCAGATCCCCATCCGTGCTCTGTTTTATCTCCTGCCTCCTTTGAGGTGTGGCAGGCACCTGGCACACGATGGCATCAATGTGCACTGCAACATCATCATGAGAAGCATCATCTCCATAGCACTGCTCTGGGCCTCTGGAGAGTGCATCAGCCACAGCTAAAGTTTTGCCTGGTGCGTATTCAGCCACTGCATTGAAATGCATCAGCCTCATTAACAGTCTCTGGCACCTAATTGGCACATTATCCAAGTCTTTGCTGTTCATGAGAGGCACTAGTGGTTTATGATCGGTGACAAGTCTGAAATTGTCAAGCCCAAACAAGTACTTCTCGAACCTTTCACATGCCCAGACGCTGGCTAAGCACTCTTTCTCAATCTGTGCGTACCTTGTCTCTGCGTCACTCAGCCGTCGGGAGCAGTAGGCCACGGGCTTCCAGTGTTCCCCGTGCTGCTGGAGCAGAACGCCTCCCAGCCCGTAGCTGCTGGCATCTGCTGACACCTTAGTGACGTCATAAAAGGTGAGTACCGGGGCGGTGGCGAGTGCTGCTTTAAGGTCTTGGAATGCTGTGTTCTGTGCAGGTCCCCACAGCCACTCTGTCGTTGCTTTAAGCAGTCCATAAAGTGGCTGACCTACAGTGGACAGCTCTGGGACGTATTTTGCCAAATAGTTCACCATCCCGAGGAACCTCTTGAGTTCCGTCACGTTCTGGGGCTGAGGAAAGTTCTCTATTCCGGCCACTTTGTCCGGGTCAGGTCTGATGCCTGCCTCGTTGATGATATGACCAAGGAAGCGGACTTGTTTCTGTTTGAACTTGCATTTCGCTTGGTTCAGTTTGAGACCTGCTGTTTCAATGACCCCCAGCGCCTCTGCTAGGCGCCGGTCATGGATTTCCTCAGTCTCTCCATGTATAAGGATGTCATCCATGTACACCTCTGTGCCCTCTAGCCCGGTCAGAGTTTCCGCCATCTTTCTCTGGAAAATCTCTGGAGCACTCGTTATACCAAATGGAAGGCGGCAGAAAGCATACCTCCCAAATGGGGTGATGAAAGTGGTGAGCCCCCTGCTGTCTTCATGCAAGGGGATCTGGTAAAACCCACTTGCTGCATCCAACGTTGTGAAGAACTTTGACCCTGCGAGCCTTGGCATTATTTCCTCCATAGTGGGCAGCACGTATTTCTCACGTTTCACCGCTCGATTCAGCCTCCTGAGGTCAGCGCAGCAGCGAACCTCTTTCTTGTTCGGTTTCAGCACCGGCACCATAGCGGCGCACCATTCTGTGGGCTGAGTCACTTTTTCAATAATGCCCTCATTGTCCATGCGCTGCAGTTCTTTCTTAACCAGTGGTACAAGTGGCAGCGGTATCCGTCTGGCTGTATGCACCGCGTATGGCTGGGCACCCTCCACCAGAGCTATTTTCACTGGGTCTGTTTTCAGCAGTCCACTTGAACCGAGAACTCCACTGACCTCATTCATCCGCTTCACTAGACCCATCTCCACTGCCTCTGGACGACTCAGCAGACAGCTGCCTCTCCCCTTGATCACATACACTGGAAAGGAGTATTGTTTCTCCTTGTAGTTGGTTGTGGCTTGAAACTGTCCTATGCAGCTGATGTTTCCACCTGGGCTTATGAAGCATGTGTCAGGAGGTCCCAGTTTTATGTCTGGCTTCAGCTTTTTAAATGTCCCTTGGTTGATAACAGTAGCGTCAGCCCCCGTGTCAATTTTAAAGGTTATTGGTACATCACTTATTGTTAAACTAACAGTCCAATCTTCCTGACTGCTCTCTTTGCCAACTTCTCCCATAAAGTACAGCTGTTTAACCTCTTCAGTGACTTCTCTCACCGCTTTAGAGTGACATACACGCTCCCAATGTCCCTTTTTATGACACTTGTTGCACTTACTGTTCGTTGCAGGACACTTCCGCTCATCGGTGTGCTGCGTCTTGCCGCACCTCCCGCATTCATCTACTTTGTTGGTTGCAGGTCTGCTGCCACCATGACGCTGTCCGCCCTTTTTGTTTTGGCGTCCGTCCCGCCGTCGGACAACATTGACGTTAGCCAGCTGGGCCTCTAGTTGGTTAGCTTGGAGGCTGAGCTGCTTTGTTATTGCCTCCGCCTGGCGCACTTGTTCAATGACTTTCACCAGAGTAAGGTCCGCTGTGAGCTGGAACTGACGGGAGAGCACCTTATCTTTTATGCCCACTACCAGACGATCTCTGATATGTTCATCCCTCTTGTCCCCAAACTCACAGTGTTCAGACAGCTCATACAATGTCCGGATGTACATCTCCGCTGTCTCTCCTGGCTGCTGGCTACGTTGATAGAAGCACGCCCTCTCATGTATGATGTTACGGCGGGGAATAAAGTAGTCGTCGAACTTTTTCAGTACGATATCATAGTCCACTTTATCACCCTCCGCCGCGAAGTCAAACGAGCTGAATATCTTTTCAGCCTCGCTGCCCATTGCATAAATCAGCGAACTCACTTGAATCTCCCCGTCGTCTTTATCCAGCTTTGTCGCGAGCCTGAAGCGCGAAAACCGTTGTTTCCACTCCGGCCATTCAACGGGGCAGTCAAACTTGAATTCACTCGGCGGATTAAACTTCGGCATGACCGCTCGTGTTCCGATACACAGACTATTCTGACACCATGTAATGTCCGTAGACGCCTTGTCTTACTGACATAAGAATAATTCAAGAACGAGCCGACTTCGTAGGTTCTTAACTGCGTAGCTTTTACTAGCGTTCATCCGACATACAACCTTCATAACATGCCCTTCCCACTTCCTGTATACGTCACACGCACTGCACGTACACCCGTGAGTAGGTCAAGTTAAACACGTGACCTTTCATTCGTTACAGGAATATATAAAATAGTTGATACTGTGCCCTCTAACTACACACTGGTAGGCTAAAGTACAATGATAACTAGTGGATGAAGACGATTATGGGACTGCCTGTTCGGACGGTGTTTCGCACGCAAGAGTTATTCGATTTGTATGCCGGGGCGGTCCGCGGCAAAGGCGGCTCTTAACTATACCCCAAACCCAACCTTTGGACCGCCCTGGCATCCAAATGGAATGTATCTTGTGCGCGAAACACCCGATCGGCTAACATGTTGTGTAATATTAAACAAATGCGAAAACGTGAGCAACGAAATAAAGCTGCAGCTCTTTCCCTTCTCGTTGGCATCTCCACAATGTCACCAAACCACATATTATGCGCCACAATTTATAATTTTTATGAATTTTACTCTTGGGAAGCTTGGGCATAGCAACAGTAAATACGGGGGGCGGGATGGATTGATTGATTGACTGACTGATTGATTTTGCACACATATATGTAGCCAAACAAAAAAGGCCAGTATTATGGTGAAATAGCAAGGAATACTTTTAATAGCAATAGCCTACATTTCCGATCAAGAAATCAGTGCATAAGCCTAGTGCATGCAAGGAATCGCTATCTAGCGATCTTTGGAGCACTGCGCATGCGCGTTTACGTCTAAATTAGACTACTGCTCAGGGCTTCAGAAATGGAAGCCCAGGGTGGGTGAAAAGCATCATATGCTGACGCATAAGGAACTTGACTAATCTACAGAAAATTACGCCTAGGGAGTGAGAATGTGTTGCGCGTAAAACTTCTTCTGAAATGCTAGCTTGTGTCCAACTCTGCCTGGGCCCATAACCTGTTGAGCTGGGGTGCGCAATATTCTCCTTGCGTATGGAGGACAAGCAAAGCTTGACTCTCTTTTCTCTTTAGCCTTTAACGTTAGGCATATTTATTTAGGCAAATACAGCAGTCTCTTGGCCCTCTACTACCAATTCTTACAACACACACTGTCGCACACTTACAGCACACAATGGCGCGCACTGAGAACGTGGTGACGTCACATCCGAATGCACCGTAATACAATGAGTAAGGGCGCCGTCAAACAACAAGTAACAGATCTGTGCAAGTGAACGAATGATAGACATTATTAAATAAAGCCGGTGACAGTTGCCTTAAACTGCGTCCACCTTCATCGTGAACCCTCCCGTGGCATAGAAGTGTCACAATAATTTAAATAAACAAGTAGATAAACACGTAAACACGTACAGAAATGTGAGGAGACAGGAGTCAAACCAACAGGCATTTAGCAAAATGAGACTCACTCGATCCTCATTTAATTCGCCGTCAATTAGTATGACATATTTCACATCTGTAAGTTATTATTGTCAATTATTCTACCAAATTATGTTGTCACATAAAATTTGAAGTGCTCTTAAAGAAATGCAACAAATCATCCCATACACTTATTTTCTTTTATTTCCATTCCACTTTGTTGTGAAGCACAACAGGTTTTTAAAAACTGCTGTGTAAATAAACGTTATTATTCTAATGATGATGTTGATGATGATGATGATGATGATGATGCAGATCTGTCTGAAAGCCTTCAGACCCCTGACCTCATATTACATTTTTTTTTAAAATAGTCTATTGTGGGTAAATAGTTTCACATTATTACATGGCATGAATGCAGCAAATGTATGTCGCGCTAGATAGAGATGATGGAAATTAACTGACGAAATTAGAAGCGTCAGGTTCCAGGTGTTTGCCTTCTTTCTTTTTATGCGCAAAATACACAGCAAACGTTGAAACATCCTTAAAACTCGTTATGAGAGAAAATGTCAATGTCTGAACACCAGAGGTTGTAATTCTCTACCTGAAGACACAGTCATGTCGGTTCAGGCTGAGATTATTTAATTGCTAGTAAGTGACCCGCAACCAAGTTGCGGTGATCATGACGTTTATTAGCTATCCACCCGTCTAAATCTCCCTCCTCTTCATCCTGCCAGCTAACCGCCTTCCCCCTGCCCCTAACCCCCCCACTCCAACTCCCTCCCCCCAAATGCTCAGAATCACTTGAAATGCCGAGAAAAGTGGTTTTTAGCCATTTTTAGAAAATGCATATTTTGCATAATTATGCATAATTATCACAATTATATTTTAATGTTCTGCTATTTTTCTGGTCCTCTCTGGAACAATACCTACCACCTCCAAAAGAAATTAGGATCATAAATGCTTTAGTTTTCGGTCCCGCTATCTACACTAACACACACACACACACTAATACCACACACACACACACATTCCGAAAATATGTGAGTAGAAGGTGCGAAAGTACCCACACCTGTACGACACGTCACAGAGAGGATACAAACCACCGTCTCTTCAGTTTATTGTCTTGTAGAGCCAGCAGGCAAGAGCATCTCTTCCTCGTCGTCAGTGTCGGACGCCATGACAGAAGAGTGTAAACAACACGCAAGCATTGTGGGTAATGTAGTGTTTCACGGACAGTTCTACAGGAAACTACAACGCGGAAGTGCGCTAGACTATGGAAGCCCAAATGACTGCGGACATTCCTCGTGGAGTCCGCTCCGCGTACGTTCCGCCCGAGTATGTTTGGGCCTTTAAATCTGATTCATCAGATAAGACACTCGGACACTTCCACACGCGCAACAGCGGACAACTTTATTGTTCGTCAGACCCGCCAAAACCCGAACCGCCCGCACGCAATGATTTACATTCAAAAACAGAAAACTTTATTGAGTTCACTTCACGTGACAGCCGCCATATACGCCCGTGCTCGACCCATGCAAATGCGACTCTGACGTTGTGGCGTATTACACGGACGCTTTCTATTTCCAACGCTGCTCGCCGTCTCCGACCGCCATCCAGCAACCCGTTAAGAACGCGAGGTTTGTGCGAACGGCGGAAAGAGCCGAGGCGTGACGTAGCCAGAGCCCGCCATCTTGTTGAACTGCTCAGGATTATGAAGGGATTCCACATATTTTATGCATATTCCGCATATTTTGCATAATTTTAATGTTCCGCTATTTTTTATAGGTGCCCCGGATCATCCCCAATAACCTCCAAAAAGAATCGAGGCCCCAAGTGCTTTAGTTTGGCCGTTTATAGACTCCCACACAGACACACACCAGACATACATTGTGAAAATACAGGAGTCGACTAGAAGAACCCCGCTACAACGTAGCGGTTTGGTTATCCACCCGTCTAAATCTCCCTCCTCTTCATCCTGCCAGCTAAACGCCTCCCCCCTGCCCCTAAACCCCCCCCCCACTCCAATTCCCTCCCCCCAAATGCTCAGAATCATCTGAAATGCCGAGAAGTTGTTTACCCCCCACTCCAACTCCCTCCCCCCAAATGCTCAGAATCATCTGAAATGCCGAGAAAAGTGGTTTTTAGCCATTTTTAGAAAATGCATAATTATGCATAATTATTATAATTATATTTTAATGTTCTGCTATTTTTCTGGTCCTCCCTGGAACAATACCTACCACCTCCCCAAAAAATGAGGATCATAAGTGCATTTTTGCCGAAATGCATATATTTTGCATAACGCCAAAACATTTCTGTCCCAGAAATTTTTTTTATATAGGTGAAAAAATCGAAGATGCTCAGAATCATCTGAAATGCCGAGAAAAGTGGTTTTTAGCCATTTTTAGAAAAATGCATATTTTGCATATTTATGCATAATTAATTATGCATAATTTTAATGTTCTGCTATTTTTTATAGGTGCCCCTGATCATCCCCAATAACCTCCAAAAAGAATCAAGGCCCCAAGTGCTTTAGTTTGGCCGTTTATAGACTCTCACACAGACACACACCACACACCAGACACACATTGTGAAAATACAGGAGTAGATAGAAGAACCCCGCTACAATGTGGCGGTTTGGTTATCCACCCGTCTAAATCTCCCTCCTCTTCATCCTGCCAGCTAACCGCCTTCCCCCTGCCCCTTACCCCCCCACTCCAATTCCCTCCCCCCAAATGCTCAGAATCATCTGAAATGCCGAGAAAAGTGGTTTTTAGCCATTTTTAGAAAATGCATAATTATGCATAAGTGTTATAATTATATTTTAATGTTCTGCTATTTTTCTGGTCCTCTCTGGAACAATACCTACCACCTCCCCAAAAAATGAGGATCATAAGTGCATTTTTGCAAAAATGCATATATTTTGCATAATGCCAAAACATTTCTAAGTCCCAGAAATTTTTTTTTATATACAGTGCTGCTTGAAAGTCTGTGAACCCTCCAGACATGGTCACTGTTTTTGTAAAAAACATTAAAATAAGCTTATTACACATACATCCAAATCCCAATTTGTAAAGCACACCTTCCAAATAATGGACACACACACAAAAAGAGATATATTTTCATTATTTAATTCAACAAAGGTGGTTTATTTCACAAAAACTGAAAACTTAACATGTGCAAAAGTATGTGAACCCTTGTATTAGTAGCTTGTGGCTCCTCCTTTTGCAGCCATTACTTCAACCAAACGTCTTCTGTAACCACTAACCAGTCTCTCGCATCTGCTTATGGGGATTTTTGCCCACTCCTCCTTGCAGAACTCAGCCAGTTGAAAGAGGTTGGAGGGACATCTGGTATGTACCAACTTCTTCAGGTCTCGCCACAACATTTCAATTGGATTAAGATCCGGACTTTGACTGGGCCAATCCAGAGTACGAATCCTCTTTCTCTGAAGCCATTCCTTTGTAGTTTTGCTGGAATGCTTTGGGTCATTGTCTTGTTGCATAATCCATTTTCGTCCCAGCTTCAACTCCCTGACTGATGGCAGGAGATTCTGGTCAAGAATTTGTTGATATGCCGGAGAATTCATGGTTCCTTGGATAATATGGAGTCGTCCAGGTCCAGAAGCAGAAAAGCAGCCCCAGACCTTCACATTTCCACCACCATGCTTCACTGTTGGGAGGAGGTTCTTTTCTTCATATGCAGTGTTGGCTTTTCTCCAAACATGTTGGTTTTGATTGTGACCAAATAATTCTATTTTGGACTCGTCTGTCCAGAGAATGGACTTCCAGAAGGTCTCTGGTTTGTCCAAGTGCTCTCTGGCAAAGTTGAAATGGGCAGCTTTGTTATTTTTTGAGAGCAGAGGCTTCCTTCTAGCAACCCTCCCATGAATGTCATGGCTATTCAATTTTCGTCTGATGGTAGACGCATGCACATTTGTCCCAGATGTTACCAGAGAGGTCTGCAACTCTCTAGAGGTGATGTGTGGGTTGGCCTTTACCTGATTTATTATTTTTCTGGTGCTTCTGGGTGATAGTTTTGATGGGCGTCCACTTCTAGGCAGAGTTGCTGTCATGTTGAAGGCCCTCCATTTGTAAATTATTTGTCTTACAGTGGAAGGATGGAGCTGGAATCTTTTGGAGATGGTCTTATATCCCTCCCCAGACTGATGGGCTGTCACTACCCTCTTCTTCATGTCCTCGCATATCTCCTTTGCTCTCGGCATTGTTGATTTGTATGGGACCACAGTGGTTTGGTTGATTTCCTCTCTCTTTTAATTAGTGCAGGCCAAACCCTTTCCCAAGGATGTCTCATTTCATTCGTCTGCTTAAATGATTAACCAAATGTGTTTCAACCGAGTCTGTTACCTGCTTGACTTAAATGCAGCTGGGGGTTCACTTCCTTTTGCACATACACTAATTCCATGTTTCATGTAGTTTTTGGGCTACTTAAACAAGTCCCACTAAACAAGTACATGCAACTGATAAACATATATCTGACATTTCATACATAAAAACTAGTGCTGATGGAATAAGAAAATCATGGTAAAACCACAGAAAAATCTAAACTGCTCAAGGGGTTCACATACTTTCAAGCAGCACTGTAGGTGAAAAAAATCAAAGATGCTCAGAATCATCTGAAATGCCGAGAAAAGTGGTTTTTAGCCATTTTTAGAAAAATGCATATTTTGCATATTTATGCATAATTAATTATGCATAATTTTAATGTTCTGCTATTTTTTATAGGTGCCCCTGATCATCCCCAATAACCTCCAAAAAGAATCAAGGCCCCAAGTGCTTTAGTTTGGCCGTTTATAGACTCTCACACAGACACACACCACACACCAGACACACATTGTGAAAATACGGGAGTAGATTCCAGCGGGGTTGAGAGGGTCGAGCTCTGCGCTGTGGTGGATAAATGAACTGGAACCTGAAGTTGAATTTGATTGTGCAAAGAGGCGGGGGCTCTTCCACAGTTGTGGGTCTGGTGTGTGTCAGAAATTATAGACGGGGTAAAAAAAAAAAAAAAAAAAAAAAAAACAAACAAACAAAAAAAATAAAACCAGAGGAAGCTTTGGTGAAACAAGCATCAGGTAGACAGTCTGTGTTTTTATTCACTAAACAGCTGCTTTATAGCATACCTGCAGTTCAGGTTGCATTTGGTCCTTCACCTGCGCTCGGCATAATCATGCAGAATATGTTTTTATGTGCTATTATTTCTATTGCTTACGTAGAGGACCTCAGGGTCTTTCAATGTGGCCTGGGACACTTGTGCATTTACACTTAAAATGCGATGTGAACAAATGTGTCCCAGGCCACCTCCAAATGATTGGATCCCAAGACGCATTGAGGACGCATTGGGTGCATTCAGATCTGTAACTAGAACTGTTGACTTGTGATCGGGTCACTCAAGACGCATGTTAATGCCAGGTGTAAACAGGGCCTTAGAGTTGGGAGTTGAGCACTGGAAAGCAAACAACCTTTGGTGAAAATATGTCACAGATGTGTTTCATAGACATAGAGTAGTTACACCAATTTATAAAAAAACAAAAAAAACTACCCGCCCCAAGAAAACGCCCCCTTTAAATACACTGGCAACCAGAGACAGAAAGTATTAGAAAAGACATTTGTTTTCAAACTAATCATCAGCACTGTTTAAACACAAAATGCTTTAAAAGGACAGAGAAAGAGAGACAGAAGCCACATGATGCCTGGGTTTAATTTTCTTTCATTTTACTGTTATGTTTTTCTCTACTTTGGCATTGAAATGTAACCCCGCTATAAATATAAACATAATCCCATTGACTGTTGAAAACAAATGGAAATTAGAATCAGAAGTGGAATGTGTGTCAGATTTCATGGTTGTCATTCTAACAAACCTATCACAATAGTAAACCGTGGCTGAATCTTAAAGAGTGCATGAAAAAGGTTTAGTATCAGAATCAGATGTGTGCTGGTCTCCTGGTGCTGAACAGGAATTTGTTTGGTGGAGTCTCACATTGAAACACATTGTACAGAGATGACAGGGCCTCATGTACAGTAATCAGTAATTAGTAAATGTTTTACATGTCAGAAGGAATGCATGGTGACAGTGTCATCTCTATATAGCATGACATGCTATTTCTGTGCTTGGTTGAGCTGGATGGATTGGGGTTATCCACAAAATGAGGCTGTCCGTCATGGTTCGTGAGGAAATTGAGTGATTTGAGTCTTCATTTTAGAACGGTGTTCATAATAAAATATCCATCCATCCATTATCTGAACCGCTTATCCTGCTCTCAGGGTCGCGGGGATGCTGGAGCCTATCCCAGCAGTCATTGGGCGGCAGGCGGAGACACCCTGGACAAGCCGCCAGGCCATCACACACACACACACGCACGCACACACACGCGCACACATTCATACCTAGGGGCCATTTAGTAAGGACTATTCACCTGACTTACATGTCTTTGTACTGTGGGAGGAAACCAGAGCACCCGGAGGAAACCCACGCAGACACGGGGAGCACATGCGAGCTCCACACAGAGGACGACCCGGGACGACCCCCAAGGTTGGACTTCATCTGGGCTCGAAACCGAATAATGTAATATATTTAGGGAAAAAAAACAAAAACAACAACAACTGTAAAGTAATTCTGATGAATTTCCCCCATAACTGTGAACTTATTTTTTTCCTCTCATTGTGTTGTATTGATGTTGTTTATTTGCCTGTTAAGAGTCCAGCGTGGTTTTTTTTAGTTTTATGAAGTTTGTTTTGGCGAGCTGCCGACATCTATGGAGCCAACAGGACAAACCTTTCCCTCCTCACATCCTTCTCTCTGTGAGTAAGGCTGTTCTCTTCCTTTTGTTCAGTAGCGACTGGAGAAAAGAACAATCAAACTGTTTATTATTATTATTATTATTATTATTATTATTATTATTATATCATTTCATTATCAGTCGTCGTAGTAGTAGTAGTAGTAGTAGTAGAGCATTCAAGACTCTCCTTGACATATACAGATAACTGTACAGGGTAACTGAAGAGGATTTATGTGCGTCAACATTAAATCAGTTATTAGCATAGATGTGATTCGAAGATACATCCTAGGAAACACTGGGACACATCATCAGTAATGTTTCCTGAGGTCCTCGGGTGTTTCGGGTCTTTCAACATCTTACACCCTCGCTCAGGCGACCCAGCCAGGATTGATCAGAGCCTGGCCTGTGTCCCATAAGCATTCGCCCACAGATCACTCCTTCGGATCCAAAGCCATCTGGAGGTACTCTCTGCAGCCTCCATTATACACATGATGGCTTTCCTTTTTGCAGCCCCAGTTGTTGTGGTTACACCGCCCCGAGTTGCCTCCCCGGCACGTTCAAGCCACTCCCCCAGCTCGGACGTGCCGGAAACATCCGAGCGCTCGGCTCGCGCTCTGAGACGAGCGCTGCACTGCACCAGGTGTTTGCCATCATCCATCAGGCACACCTGTGGCAATCAGGCAGCCTTCTACAAGAAGCCTCCCAGAACGTCTCTCAGGGCTTCGACGTACTGAACCCTGCGGTAAAGTTCTGACAAGCCCTCCAGCGTTCCTTGCTTTCTGTTTATTCCCCAGTGTCTTATCTTCGTGTCTCTGTTTCCTCCCAAGACTCTCCCTCCGCGATTTCCACGGCTCCCCGCGTCTCCCTCGTCCCCAGCGACCTTCACGTTTCTCCCCGGACCTCTCCTGCGATCTCCCCCCTTGTCCCTCTACCTGGACCCCTCCTTTCGGACTCGACTTCCCGGATCTCGGACCTGGACTTTCTCGGACAACCCCTCTTGGATCACGGACTGGACTTTCTCGCCAGGTGCACGCACATTTCTTCAACACCTCCTGGTCATTTACATACCGCACCACACATTGGCTAAAAACACTCACACATAGTTATCCACGCAAACCACGGGACACCACACATAGTTTATTCACACATCCCACTAACAGAACGCCTTTTTTCACCATACATTCCCCTCCCACAATAAAACCCCCCTTTGTAGACTTGGAAGTCATCTCGTGTCTGTCTGTCTTGGGTTTCGCCACACGGGTCAGGTTCTGGTGCGCGAGCATAACAGAACGTCGAAGCCATTATGGACCCAGGCAAACCCAAGGAGCGGACGGTCCCTGTGACGCCCCTGAGCCCCGTCCCCCTAGAGGCAGTAGTAAGAAGTCACAGTTGCCAACTTGCCTCTCTCTGCTCAGAGCTTACTACTGCCTTCACCCGTGTCACCGGAGAGATCAGCGATCTTCAGTCCGGCTCCCAGGCCGCGACGAGCACGTTAGATGCCCTCACCGCGCAGATCGCTGCACTCTCCACAGCGGTCTCCAGGATGAGCGACCACCCTGCCCTGGCCTCGGTCTCTGCCCCCAGCTCGGCCTCTGGTTTCCCCGTTCCTGGTCCCGACGTTCCCCCTCCGAGTCAACCCCCGGTGCGAGCCTAACCTCCCCTGCCCCAAGGCCTTCGGTGGGGAGTTCGAGCTGTGCAGGGGTTTCCTTGGTCAGTGTGAGCTCCTGTTCAAACACCAGCCAGCTAGGTATAGGACAGGAGAGACCAAGGTAGCCCTTGTCATGTCCCTCCTCACCGGCAAAGCCCTCAGCTGGGCCATAGCGGCGGTAGGCCATACCGAGCAGCTCGCCTCGGACTATGGTGCCTTCCGCCGCGAGTTCAATCTGGTGTTCGACCACCCAGCTGACGGGCAGGACGCTGCCGGCCGCCTCCATTCCATCCAACAGGGAGCCAGGTCGGTGGCAGAGTATTCCCTGGAGGTAAGGATACTCGCGGCAGACAGTGGGTGGGATGACACTGCGCTCAAGAGCGCGTACAGGAGGGGGCTGAGCGAGCCCATCAAAGATCTTATCGTTCGGGACCGCCCTGCCTCCTTCAACGAGCTCGTCACCCTCGCCCTCCAGATGGACGAACGGCTGCGGGAGCGGCGCCAGGAACGCGCCCCGCGCGCTGGCCCCTCCCATAGACCAACCCCCGTCCGTCCTACCGGTGCCTTCCCTGGGTCAGCGTCCCGTGGGCTCTCTCCACCCTCACACTCCACCTCGCAACCCTGGGTGGCTTCTGGATCCAGGCCGGAGGAGGAGCCCATGCAGTTGGGTCGGTCACGGCTCCCGCTGGAAGTTAGGGAGCAGAGGATGCATGGCCACCTCTGCCTCTACTGCGGGAGGTCGGGCCACTATATCAAGGCCTGCCCGACTCGCCCAAAAAGACCCGGCTCACTAGTGAGGGGTGTCCTAGTGAGTCTGACGACCCTTCCTCAGCCCCAGCCCAAGAAGGAGCACAACCACCTCTTTCCGGTCACTCTCACCTGGGGTAACCGCTCACTGTCTGTTGGTGCACTCCTGGATTCGGGGGCGGACGAGTGTTTGATGGACACCTCGCTGGCCCGGCAGGCCGGCATTCCACTCGTCCCCCTAGACACACCCCTCACAGCCCAAGCCCTAGATGGACGTTCACTAGGTAAAATCACACACAGCACTGCTTCCCTCACCCTCACTCTTTCGGGTAATCACGTGGAAGCTATCCGTTTCTTGGTTTTGCACGCCCCCACAGCGCCCCTGGTGTTAGGAAGACCGTGGTTGGAACGGCACGATCCCTACATCTCTTGGTCTACTGGGCGGATTTTGGGTTGGAGCGTTGCGTGTCATGCCAACTGCCTTCGCTCCGCCCACTCCCCGTCCAGCGGCCTCAGACCCGTGCCTCCTCCCACGGATCTCACTGGTGTTCCTTCCATTTATCACGATTTAGCCCCTGTATTTCGTAAAGAAAGTGCACTTTCCCTCCCCCCTCACCGTCCCTATGATTGTGCCATAGATCTCTTTCCCGGGGCCGCCCTTCCCACCGGTCGGTTGTATAACCTCTCCGTCCCAGAGAAGGAGGCTATGCGCAATTATATCAGAGTCCCTGGCCTCAGGAATCATAAGGCCCTCGTCTTCCCCGGTGGCGGCGGGCTTCTTTTTTGTGGCAAAGAAGGAGGGCAGCCTGAGGCCTTGCATAGATTATCGAATGTTAAATAATATCACGGTGAAAAATAAATACCCACTCCCCCTTATGAGTTCCACGTTCGAGCCACTCACTCACGCCACGGTGTTCACGAAGCTGGACCTGCGCAGCGCGTACCACCTGGTGCGCATCCGGGAAGGGGATGAATGGAAGACGGCCTTCAACACCCACCTAGGGCATTTCGAGTACCTCGTTATGCCCTTCGGCCTCACCAACGCCCCGGCCGTCTTCCAGGCATTGGTCAACGACGTGCTCCGGGACATGCTGAACACGTTCGCGGTGGTGTACCTGGATGACATACTCGTGTTCTCCAGGACTGAGGAGGAACACCACCAGCATGTCCGCCTGGTCCTCCAACGGCTGCTGGAGAACAGGCTCTTCGTGAAAGCCGAGAAGTGCGTGTTCCACTCCGCCTCCGTGGAGTTCCTTGGCCACATCGTGGAGAAGGGGCTCGTCCGCACTGACCCCAGGAAGACCCGAGCGGTGGAGGAGTGGGCACGGCCCACCAACAGGACGCAACTCCAGCGCTTCCTGGGGTTTGCAAACTTCTACCGGCGCTTCATCAGGGGGTTCAGCCGTGTGGCCGCCCCCCTCACTGCACTCACCTCCAACCTCCGCCCTTTCTCCTGGAACTCGGAGGCGGAAGCCGCCTTCTTGGCCCTGAAGAGGCTGTTCACAACGGCTCCGGTGCTCGCCCACCCGGACCCGTGCAGACAGTTCATCGTGGAGGTGGACGCATCGGACACGGGCATCGGAGCCGTCTTCTCCCAGCGGTCGGAGGAGGACCAGAAGATCCACCCGTGCGCCTTCTTCTCCCGGCGTTTCAGTCCTGCGGAGAAGAATTATGACATCGGCAACAGGGAGTTGCTGGCCGTCCACGCCGCCCTAGAGGAGTGGAGACACTGGCTGGAGGGAGCAGGGCAGCCGTTCATCGTATGGTCCGATCACAAAAACCTGACCTACGTACGGACGGCTAAGAGGCTCAACCCCAGGCAGGCGCGCTGGGCTCTCTTCTTCAGCCGGTTCGACTTCACCCTCACCTACCGCCCGGGCACCAAGAACGTCAGGGCAGACGCCCTCTCCCGTCTGTTTCCCGAGGGGTCCCCTGACGCCCCAGACACCATCCTTCCCCCGGCCCGGGTGGTGGGCGCCGTCACCTGGGCCATCGAATCAGTGGTGAGAAGGGCCCAGCGCGCCCATCCCGACCCAGGCAATGGACCCCGGAACCGGCTATTTGTGCCTCCCTCTGTCCGGCCCCAGGTGCTGGAGTGGGGCCACTCCAGCCATCTTGCCTGCCACCCCGGTGTCTACCGAACGGCGGCCTTCATCCGCAGGGGTTTCTGGTGGCCCACCATGGAGGCAGACACCAGAGAGTTCGTGGCAGCCTGCACCACCTGCGCCCGCAGCAAGGCTCTCCATCGCCCTCCAGCAGGTCTCCTGCGCCCCCTTCCTGTCCCCGGCCGACCTTGGTCCCACATTGCCTTGGACTTTGTAACTGGCCTCCCCGTGTCCCAAGGCAATGACACCATCCTGACCATTGTCGACCGGTTTTCCAAGGCCGTCCATTTTGTTGCCCTCACCAATCTCCCCTCTGCAGCCGAGACGGCGGACCTTCTCGTCTCCCACGTCGTCCGACCTCATGGGATTCCCCTGGACATTGTCTCTGACCGTGGTCCCCAGTTCACTTCGAAGGTATGGCAGGCCTTCTGTAAGGGGATTGGGGCCACGGTCAGCCTCTCCTCCGGGTATCACCCCCAGACCAATGGGCAGGCAGAGCGGGCCAATCAAGCCCTGGAGGCGGCTTTGCGTTGCGTTACCACCAGCAACCCCGCCTCCTGGAGCAAGTACCTGCCCTGGGTGGAGTACTCGCTCAACTCCATGGAGAGTTCGGCTACTGGTTTGTCCCCCTTCGAGTGTTCCCTGGGCTATCAACCCCCTCTGCTCCCCCATCAGGAGTTGGAGGTAGCGGTCCCGTCCACGAGGGCCCATCTCCGCCGATGCCGGCGCGTTTGGAAGACCGCCCGGGCCGCTATGTTGCAAGCTACAGAGCAGGCCCGGCGCAGCGCCAACCGGCGGAGAGTGCCGGCCCCAGCTTATCGACCTGGCCAGAGGGTATGGCTCCTGGCCCGGGACCTGCCCCTCCCTACCCTCAACCGGAAGCTGGCTCCCCGCTACGTCGGTCCCTACACCATCGACCGCATCGTCAACCCTTCGGCGGTGCGTCTCCATCTCCCTACCTCACTCAAGATCCATCCCGTCTTCCATGTCTCGCGCCTCAAACCGGTAGCCACCAGCCCCCTGTCCAAGCTCCTCCACCCCCCAGGGTCCTCGACGGTGGTGACATGGTCTGGGATGTCGACCAGCTGCTCGCCGTACGCCGCCGGGGGCGTGGGTACCAATACCTGGTGGACTGGGTTGGCTATGGGCCTGAGGACCGCAGCTGGGTTCCCCGGTCCTACCTGGCCGACCCCGCACTCCTGGAGGAGTTCTATCGGGCCCACCCCAACGCCATCGGACGGTCGCCCGGTGTCTCCTGTAGGAGGGGGGGGGGTCCTGTTGTGGTTACACCGCCCCGAGCTGCCTCCCCGGCACGTTCAAGCCACTCCCCCAGCTCGGACGTGCCGGAAACATCCGAGCGCTCGCGCTCTGAGACGAGCGCTGCACTGCACCAGGTGTTTGCCATCATCCATCAGGCACACCTGTGGCAATCAGGTAGCCTTCTACAAGAAGCCTCCCAGAACGTCTCTCAGGGCTTCGACGTACTGAACCCTGCGGTAAAGTTCTGACAAGCCCTCCAGCGTTCCTTGCTTTCTGTTTATTCCCCAGTGTCTTATCTTCGTGTCTCTGTTTCCTCCCAAGACTCTCCCTCCGCGATTTCCGCGTCTCCCTCGTCCCCAGCGACCTTCACGTTTCTCCCCGGACCTCTCCTGCGATCTCCCCCCTTGTCCCTCTACCTGGACCCCTCCTTTCGGACTCGACTTCCTGGATCTCGGACCTGGACTTTCTCGGACAACCCCTCTTGGATCACGGACTGGACTTTCTCGCCAGGTGCACGCACATTTCTTCAACACCTCCTGGTCATTTACATACCGCACCACACATTGGCTAAAAACACTCACACATAGTTATCCACGCAAACCACGGGACACCACACATAGTTTATTCACACATCCCACTAACAGAACGCCTTTTTTCACCAAACATTCCCCAACCACAATAAAACCCCCCTTTGTAGACTTAGAAGTCATCTCGTGTCTGTCTGTCTTGGGTTTCGCCACACGGGTCAGGTTCTGGTGCGCGAGCATAACACCAGTGATGCCAAGTCGAATGTAAACTGTTGTGTATTAAGATGTGTATTTTTGTTAATAACATAAGAATAGAGCTAATTGTTGGTAGACATATTGTACTACATATCCCATGAGCCTCAGGCTGCTGGAAGTGTCACACCGCAGTATAAAACCCCGCCCTCTCACTATACCTCCAGATCAGAGTGTGCCCAAGTTCGCATGAAGCGCGAATTAATAAATCTCTTTGAGTTGAATGCTGGACCCGCAAGGGCACAACAAACTGGCGACGAGGTGTGGATTCGTTTACCACGATTTTTGTTTTTTCCTTTGGAAGTGGGGAGAACATGTTGAGAGAACGGGAGATGAAACTAGCGGAAAAAGTCGCAGAACTAGCTAGCAGCGTGGTCAACTAAGCATGGCGCTTTTCAGTGAGTCGGGATTGTGCTTCAGTGAAGCAAACTGTGGGGTACTTGGGATTTAGTAGCCCCCCATCTATTTTTTATTTTATATACTTACCTTCTATTTCATATACTTACCTTCATTGACCACTCACTACTAGTAAAGAGAATTGTCTGCTGTGTTGTTGTGATAGCCGGTTCTCGCCACAGGAGGGCACTGCAGGTTAATTGCTTCTAGCCTGTGTGACGTAGTGCTGGCTCTCGCGGTGCACTCTGGGGCATTCGGGTAGAGTCGTCAGATGAGTGTTGCCGTTCGTATAGTTAGCCATGCTCTGAAAACGTGTCCTCTGTAATGTCTATTTGACAGGTAAGCAGACTAGTTAGACATATGGAATTAGGATGGTGATTAAATATGTGTAGGTGGGATATGGATGCCTATTAGAAATACCCACGAAGGGACTTTCATATTTATTTTGATAACGTCATATAACTGGCTAACGTTAGCTAGATTGCTAGCGAGTTGCTAACGTTAGCATAGCCATAGCTCCCGCGGTCTGAACCCATTGTTCTGTAGCTTGGCTTTGACATTGTCTGTATGTGTGATTAGTCTCCCTTTACTATGTTTAGTGTCTCCACACTGTGTAAATATGAAGGTAGGCCTATGTGTGTTGCTATTTTGATCCCCCCATGTTCCGTAACGTTATATACTGTTTAGCTTTGCTAGCGGTAGGCTAGACTACTGTGAATGTATGGAAGAATATATTTGGTGCTCTTATTGTGTATAAATTGGAGATGAGTGTTGCCGTTCGTATAGTTAGCCATGCTCTGAAAACGTGTCCTCTGTAATGTCTATTGGACAGATGGAGTAAAACAACAAAAACACCAGCCCTTGTAAGTGTCATTCTTATCAAGTGTGCTACAAATATTGGTGCCGAAACCCGGGATCAGCGCCATTGCCACCATTGTCAGGAGAAGTGGGGAGCGGAGTGAGAACACGTGACCAACAATGGAACTGGAGCTTGAGCAACTGCAAGACAGGGTGAGTGAGACCCTCCTGCAGTTAGGGCTGGACCAGTTAAAAGAGGTGTGTGTTATTGCTAAAGTCCCCACTGAAAACCAGACAAAGAGGCATGCGCTGATCAGACTTGTTAGTGAAACTGTGGATGAAGCAATTGAGAAGGAGGATGAAGAGGTAGCACGTCAGTTTCTGTCCAGACTAGTGGACCTCTCTAGTGAAATGAAGCAGATAGGGGCGGAGTCACATACTGGTGCAGGTGCAGACAGTACTAACAAGGATGCTGCTGAATTGGCAAGCTTACATGAACAATATCAGGCCTTACAGTCCAGCTTTACTGCATCCACAAAAGCGCTTGAGGAAGATATATCACGCCTCAGTGAGGAACTAAGTCTTAAAGAACCCAGTAGACCTAGTCAACCTTCAAACCCAACCCCGTCAATCCAACCCCCTGAAGTGACCATACGCAGAGACTTTAAGATAAATGGCCAAATAGGAGAACGGGGGCAGATAGACAAGTTGTCTTATATAAATCTTACGCATCAGATTGATATGGGGGTGAGAAAAGGCCACAGCGAGTTGGAGATAATAGAGGCTGTAATCCGAGCCATCAGCCCTGGGCTGACTCTCCGTGACTTGTTAGAGATCAAAACCGAACTCACCCTCCCTCAGCTGAGGACCATTCTGAAAGGCCATTTCAAAGAGGATAGCTCTGTGGACCTACATCACCGACTAATCAACATCACACAGGACAGTCAGGAGTCACCACAGAACTTCCTGTTCCGAGCCATAGCATGTAAAGAGAGACTCTTAGCAGCAGCGAGAGAGCCTGGCTCTGATGAACAATACAGCCCTGAACTGATACAGAAGAAGTTCCTAAGAGCTGTGGGAACTGGGCTAGTGAGTGACCAGGTAAAATATCAGCTCAAGAGCTATCTCGATGATCAAGCAACTACTGATGATGTTCTCATTGTTAAGATGATAGAGGCCGCAAGTTTCGAGTCAGAGAGACAGCGGAAATTCAAGAAGAGCTCCCACAGTAAGGAAACCAGAGTGCGGGAAGTGCGAGCTGAGGCACATCAGTATCTAGGAGCGGAAGCTGCAGTGGTCGGGGGTCAGGAGTCGTCGCCATCAACATCCGCGAGTGTGAAAGCCCTTAAGACACAGGCAGGGAACCAAAAGGAGTCTGCGTTCTACGAGATAATCCAACAGCTGAAAGGAGAAATGGAACAGATGAGAAAAGCCATGAACCACTCCTCTGGCCAAAAACCTTCTCGTCAGCAGCAGCCTGTGAGGAAGCGCGGATGCAAAGCCTGTCAAGACAGTGAAAGGGGCGACCAGTGCAACCACTGTTTCAAATGCGGACAGAGTGGCCATCTTTCAAGAGGGTGTAGAGCTCAGAGGCCTGAAAAATCGGAGCAGGTAGACACATCTAGCTGTACTGTTACCAGCAAGCTCATCGACGACAGTATTCAGCTACTAGAAGCCAGAGTGTCTGCCCGACAGCGAGACGAGGCAGGGCGGGAACAGCAAGCACCCACAGTGAGTCATATCTCCTCAAAACGCCAGTCACAGCTGCTGAACCTAATTGGAAAGAAATACATGATAAACTGTTACATTGATGGTGTAGCCACACAGGCATTGTGGGATACCGCGTCGCAGGTCTGCCTAATCAGTGAAGAATGGAGGAGAAAACATCTCCCACACACCAAGGTGAGAAGCACAGAAGAGATCCTTGGCCCTGGCACCCTGACTGGTAAAGCAGCAAACCAGACAACCATTCCTTTCTCTGGATGGGTGGAAGTGACTGTCCAGTTAGCACCGAATAGCACCACTCAGACCCCACCAATGGAATTCACTGTGCCAATACTAGTAACCACACACCAGAGCACCGCAGAAGAACCGATCATCGGTTACAATGTAATTGAACACCTGTTAGAGTCTGGAGCTGGACAGCCATCAAGTGTAATCGCAAAGGCACTAAGCATTGCGTTCGCGGTTGACTACAAGAAGGCTGAAGTCCTCGTGAAGCTGATAAAGAGCCGAGATGATATGGAAGGTGAGGGGATGGTTAAAGTGGGCCGAGAAAGCATGACTATTCCGGCGGGCCAGACAAAGATTGTTAAGTGTGGTGTTAGAGCAGGGCCCCTCCAAGCAGACCAGAACGTCCTCTTTGAGCCTAATGTGAACCCAAAGTGGCCAGAGGGCCTGAAGGTGGATGAAAACATTGTATGTTTACAGAAGGGAACCTGGTCACGCATCGCTGTCCCAGTGACTAACGTCACAGCTCATGACATCACACTGCCGCCACGGACTCCCCTGGGGCAGACCCAAAGAACTAGAGCCATCTACCCTGCTGCCGTGAAGCCGTTGGATGTAGATGGGACTAGTACAGTGAACCCAGTCATCCCAGGGACCTCCACAACAGGTACAGAACGAAGACCTGTGATTAGAGACACAACAAAGCTGAAAGGGCCAGGTGATGTCAAGACGGAACACCAGGAGGAAGATCTATGGGATCCGCCTGTCCCTCTGAACCACCTGACACCTGAACAACAACTGCAGGTGAGAGAGCTACTGCGGGAGGAGAGTAGTGTGTTCGCACGCGATGACCATGATGTGGGGACTATTCCATCACTCCAGCTCAAGATCCGCCTGAGTGACACCACACCGGTGAAGCGGACATACACATCAGTCCCAAAGCCTCTTCATAAAGAAGTGAAGGAAAACCTCGAGGATTTACTGAACAGAGGCTGGATAACTAAGTCAAAATCACCCTACTCAAGCCCAATCGTGTGTGTGCGGAAAAAGGATGGGAGCCTCCGCCTCTGCTGTGACTACCGTGAGTTGAACAAGAGGTCCATCCCAGACCGCCATCCAATACCACGCATCCAGGATATGCTCGACAGCCTGAAGGGGAGTGCCTGGTTTTCTGTCTTGGATCAGGGGAAGGCATATCACCAGGGGTTTCTTGAGGAGTCCAGCTGCCCACTGACTGCATTCATCACCCCGTGGGGATTATATGAATGGGTGAGAATTCCCTTCGGACTGTCCTCAGCACCAGCAGAGTTCCAGAGGTCCATGGAGGAATGTTTGATTGGGCTGAGGGACGACATTTGTCAGCCGTATTTAGATGACAACCTGGTCCACTCAACCACATTCGACGAACACCTCCAGCACCTGAGAAGAGTACTGCACCGCTACAGAAGCCATGGAATCAAGCTGACGGCAAGAAAATGTGAACTCTTCAAAAACCAAGTAAGGTTCCTGGGAAGGCTTGTGACCAAGGATGGATACACAATGGACCCCGCTGATGTGGCCCCGGTCCAGGCACTGAAGGAGAGAGAACCTACGACCATCGGAGAGCTCAGGAAGATGCTGGGATTCATATCGTATTACCGGCCCTACATACACTACCGTTCAAAAGTTTGGGATCACCCAAACAATTTCGTGTTTTCCATGAAAAGTCACACTTATTCACCACCATATGTTGTGAAATGAATAGAAAATAGAGTCAAGACATTGACAAGGTTAGAAATAATGATTTGTATTTGAAATAAGATTTTTTTTACATCAAACTTTGCTTTCGTCAAAGAATCCTCCATTTGCAGCAATTACAGCATTGCAGACCTTTGGCATTCTAGCTGTTAATTTGTTGAGGTAATCTGGAGAAATTGCACCCCACGCTTCCAGAAGCAGCTCCCACAAGTTGGATTGGTTGGATGGGCACTTCTTTGAGCAGATTGAGTTTCTGGAGCATCACATTTGTGGGGTCAATTAAACGCTCAAAATGGCCAGAAAAAGAGAACTTTCATCTGAAACTCGACAGTCTATTCTTGTTCTTAGAAATGAAGGCTATTCCATGCGAGAAATTGCTAAGAAATTGAAGATTTCCTACACCGGTGTGTACTACTCCCTTCAGAGGACAGCACAAACAGGCTCTAACAGGTACTATTTAATGAAGATGCCAGTTGGGGACCTGTGAGGCGTCTGTTTCTCAAACTAGAGACTCTAATGTACTTATCTTCTTGCTCAGTTGTGCAACGCGGCCTCCCACTTCTTTTTCTACTCTGGTTAGAGCCTGTTTGTGCTGTCCTCTGAAGGGAGTAGTACACACCGGTGTAGGAAATCTTCAATTTCTTAGCAATTTCTCGCATGGAATAGCCTTCATTTCTAAGAACAAGAATAGACTGTCGAGTTTCAGATGAAAGTTCTCTTTTTCTGGCCATTTTGAGCGTTTAATTGACCCCACAAATGTGATGCTCCAGAAACTCAATCTGCTCAAAGAAGTGCCCATCCAACCAATCCAACTTGTGGGAGCTGCTTCTGGAAGCGTGGGGTGCAATTTCTCCAGATTACCTCAACAAATTAACAGCTAGAATGCCAAAGGTCTGCAATGCTGTAATTGCTGCAAATGGAGGATTCTTTGACGAAAGCAAAGTTTGATGTAAAAAAAATCTTATTTCAAATACAAATCATTATTTCTAACCTTGTCAATGTCTTGACTCTATTTTCTATTCATTTCACAACATATGGTGGTGAATAAGTGTGACTTTTCATGGAAAACACAAAATTGTTTGGGTGATCCCAAACTTTTGAACGGTAGTGTACCTAACTTCTCCCGAATAGCAAGGCCTCTCTATGACCTCCTCACCCCAGAGAAGACAGCAGCGGGGAAGCTCAAACAAAAGAGAAAGGACAAGGGGAGGAAGGGCTCCCGAGACCATCTGCCCTCCTCTCACCCAGTTAAGTGGACAGCTGAACACCAACAGGTCCTCTGTCAGTTGATTGAATTCCTCATCCAGCCACCAGTGTTGGGCTACCCAGACTTTGAACAGCCCTTTATCCTTCACTGCGACGCGTCACGAGAGGGCCTCGGGGCAGTGTTGTATCAAAGACAGTCACAGGGTGGGCTGGCAGTCATCGCGTACGGGTCGAGGACACTGACAACTCCTGAGAAGAACTACCATCTCCACTCAGGGAAGTTGGAGTTCCTCGCGATGAAATGGGCCATATGTGAGAGATTTAGAGATTACCTCTACCACGCTCCATCATTCACTGTCTACACAGACAATAATCCCCTCACCTATGTGCTCACGACAGCCAAACTGAATGCGACCACCCACAGGTGGGTAGCAGAGTTAGCCGATTTCCAGTTCTCTATCAAGTACCGGCCTGTACGAGCCAATGGGGACGCAGATGACCTCTCACGCATGCCGATGGAGCAGTACATGCAGACCTGTTCACAAGAAGTACACCCCGAGGTCATGAACAGTGTGACCCAGGCGCTGTCAGTACAGCTGGAGAGAGCTGAGCCTTGGATGTGTCCGGTAACCATAGCCACAGCACTAGCCGAGTTTGAGAAGGAACATACATCACCTGTGGCAGAGATACCCAGTCAGACGGTGAGAGACGCCCAGAGGGAGGATGCTGTCATTGGTGAGGTGCTGAAGTACATAAGCTCCAATCAGTGGCCTCGGGGAAAAACACAGTGTGCGAGCAGGGGTGTTGCGACACTCATGAGAGAGAAGCATCGGCTGTGCCTTGATGATGATGGCATCCTGCGCCGGAAAACAGCTACCCGAACTCAGCTAGTCCTGCCGAAAAAGTTTAATGAGCTGGTGTATAAAGAACTGCACAGAGACCTGGGCCATCTAGGTGTGGAGAGGGTGTTGCACCTGTTGAGGGACCGTTTCTATTGGCCTCACATGCAGAAAGATGTGGAACATTACATCACACAGGTGTGTAGCTGCCTGAAGACCAAGCGCCCCAACAAACCAACCAGAGCCCCTCTCACCAACATCGTGAACACACACCCATTTGAGATGGTCTCCATTGACTTCTTACACTTAGAGAAGTGTAAGGGAGGGTACGAGTATATACTGGTGGTTATGGACCACTTTACCCGTTTTGTTCAAGCCTATGCATGCAGAAACAAAGCTGCCAAGACCGCCGCAGAGAAGGTATTCGGGGACTTTGTGCTGAGATTTGGTTTCCCGGCGACGCTGCACCATGACCAAGGGAAGGAGTTTGACAACAAGCTCTTCGCCAAGCTGCAGGAGTACAGTGGAGTCAGGGGTTCTCACACAACACCGTATCACCCGCAAGGAAATGGTCAGGTCGAGCGTTTCAACAGAACGGTTCTGGCGATGCTGAGAAACCTGCCAGCGGTTGCGAAAACGGATTGGAAAGCGTTACTCCCAAAGGTGATACATGCATACAACTGCACCCGAAATGAAGCGACCGGATTTGCACCTTACTATCTGTTGTTCGGCAGAAATCCAAGACTTCCCATTGACCTGATGTTTGGCCTTAGAGCAAAGGACCAGGCACTATCCCATCAAGAATATGCAGAGAAGTGGAAGGCCCGCATGAATGACGCCTATCGCCTAGCATCAGAGACAGCACGGAAGGAGGGGGCCAGAAACAAAACACTATACGACAAAAAGGCCCACGGGACAGAGCTGTATCCCGGATGCAGGGTTGTCATCCGCAACCTGAACGAGAAAGGAGGACCGGGGAAATTAAGACCATTCTGGGAGGACCAGGTGCATGTAGTAACACAGAGGAAGCACGCCGACAGCCCTGTGTATGAGCTGAAGCCGGAGAATGGAAAAGGACGAACCAGAATCATGCATAGGAACCTTCTTCTGCCATGTGACTTCCTGCCGGTGGAACCAAGAGAAGAGGACTTACCTGTGAAACCTAGACGGGAGAGAAAGAAGACAGACGGACAAATGCAGTGGAACCAGGAACAGGACAGTGACTCAGATGATGAGGATAACTGGAGATGCATCGTGGGACGACCAACAGTCAGAGCCAGTGAGCGGATCCAGAGTCAGCTGAGCCCAGACGCCTTGGAGTTCTATCCGGAGGAAAGAGACGGTCAAGATGAAGAGGATTTTGCGGAGCAGCCTGCAACAATAGAGGACAATGGGACAGTGTCAGAGAATGGCGAGACATCTGGAGCTGAAGAAGAGGATGAGCCCGATGACGACAAGAGCCCGGAAGATGCCTTGCAGCCTCCACCAGAAGATGCCTTGCAGCCTCCTCCAGGAGAAGCTGTGCAGCCTGCCAGAGAAAAAGCATATCCTTTGAGAAATAGAAAACCTACACCAGTGTTTACTTATCACAGACTAGGGCAGCCTAGTGTGTCTGGTAGATAAGCAAATCAGACAAGTCAGTATAAATAAATAAATGTAATTTTTTTTTTAAAAACACCAAAAAAAAAACTTTTGACATGTTACAATTGTTATAGCTATGTGATTTTAGTTGTCCTGTGATCACCAGACATAGAGTTACTGTAGCATTGGTGTTTTAGAACACACCTGTTACCACCAGGGATATTACTATTACAAAGTTATTTGCTTTTAGTCAGATACTATAGCTCCCCGGCCTCAAGACGGACGAAGCAGTGGATTCAAGTGCACATTATTTACTGCAAACATATACCATTAATAGGAGATATGTGTTATATGTTATGACTGATTACAGTACAGTATCCATATTGACTCCTGCTTAGTAATAACCTATCTTTTCAATGAAAAGTTATGCAATGTGGACTGGTAGATTTGTTATGTCGGGACGCCATTATCTTTTTGAGAGGAGAGTGTGGGGTACTTGGGATTTAGTAGCCCCCCATCTATTTTCTATTTTATATACTTACCTTCTATTTCATATACTTACCTTCATTGACCACTCATTACTAGTAAAGAGGAGAATTGTCTGCTGTGTTGTTATGATAGCCGGTTCTCGCCACAGGAGGGCACTGCAGGTTAATTGCTTCTAGCCTGTGTGACGTAGTGCTGGCTCTCGCGGTGCACTCTGGGGCATTCGGGTAGAGTCGTCAGATGAGTGTTGCCGTTCGTATAGTTAGCCATGCTCTGAAAACGTGTCCTCTGTAATGTCTATTTGACAGGTAAGCAGACTAGTTAGACATATGGAATTAGGATGGTGATTAAATATGTGTAGGTGGGATATGGATGCCTATTAGAAATACCCACGAAGGGACTTTCATATTTATTTTGATAACGTCATATAACTGGCTAACGTTAGCTAGATTGCTAGCGAGTTGCTAACGTTAGCATAGCCATAGCTCCCGCGGTCTGAACCCATTGTTCTGTAGCTTGGCTTTGACATTGTATGTGTGATTAGTCTCCCTTTACTATGTTTAGTGTCTCCACACTGTGTAAATATGAAGGTAGGCCTATGTGTGTTGCTATTTTGATCCCCCCCATGTTCCGTAACGTTATATACTGTTTAGCTTTGCTAGCGGTAGGCTAGACTACTGTGAATGTATGGAAGAATATATTTGGTGCTCTTATTGTGTATAAATTGGAGATGAGTGTTGCCGTTCGTATAGTTAGCCATGCTCTGAAAACGTGTCCTCTGTAATGTCTATTTGACAGATGGAGTAAAACAACAAAAACACCAGCCCTTGTAAGTGTCATTCTTATCAAGTGTGCTACAAAACGAATGCTTCAACACATACAAAGAACGTTTTGCATAGTTTGTAGAAGCAAACGGAATTGAAGAGGAGAAACGACGGGCTGTTTTCCTATTAGTGGTGAGTGCAAAAACTTTCTCGTTACTGACTGACTTGGTAGCACCGAAAAAGCCATCTGAAACCTCCCTAGCAGACCTCTTGAAAGCATTAAGAGACTTTTATGTGCCGAAGAAAAATGTCGTAAGTGAACGTTATAGTTTCCGTGCACGCAAGCAACAAAGTGGAGAGTCGTTAGCAGAGTATGTAGTCAGGCTAAAAAGGCTAGAAGCTTCGTGTGAGTTTGACGCAACACTAGAAAAACAATTAAGGAATCAGATAGTTTATGGCATTAGTAGTAAGGAGCTACGAGCTAAGCTGTTAAGTGCTGCGTACGGAGAACAGCTGAACTGGGTAAGAGTGATGGACATTGTGAATAAGTTCGAGTGCACAACTACAAGGTTGAGAACGTTCCAGCAAACTCCGATGAGAACTGACTGTGAGTAGTCACAAAGCGAATGCAGGTGCGCGCGGGATCGCTGAGAAGGCACACGACATGAAAAAGAGTCAGGGCGCGAGAGAGACTCCGTGCTACAGATGCCTTGGCGAGGGACATCCAGCTGCATCATGCAAGTACAAAGATTTCCAGTGCAGAGCACGCAACAAGAAAGGACATCTCGAGCGAGCGTGCAAGAATGCACCAGCGAGAGAGACAGACAGCCATGGCGGCAGCTCCAACAGACCGCGGGCATTCAAGAAAGGCAATGCGGCAGAGAGACCCGCTACCTGGGTTCGAATTACGCTGGTCCCCGCGAGTTCCCGGCATACCTAGTTCTGGCCATGGCATACCAAGATACAAAGTTCAGTAGTGCCCCATTTCTGTGTCACCGGCACCCCCTAGTGATGTGCCTTTAGGCTACTGGATGTAATGTACAGTGCAGTACAGTACAGTACAGTAATGTACATGTGCACACACTAGGGGGAACTGTTATTGTTTAGCTGACAATTATCGGATCACACTTGTTCAGCTGTTTGAAGGTCGTAGTGTCAGTGTGCCTACGTCGTCGGCTGTGTGCCTCACGTCAGATGAAAATTAGACGTCATGTAGCCGGGTGGTAAATATGTTAAATGGTTTTCCACTTAAATTTAGTATAGTTTAACTGTTAATATATGTAATTGTTACACTGTCAAGCCATGTAAAATGTCATTTGATGTATTTAAATTGTGAGGCAGATTGTGAGTGTATTTTTATAGTTTTGGTTGTCATTGCATGTTTTGACCAGTAAGTGGCAGTGGCGGACTTTTATTGTAACTCCGTGCAAGTTATCCAAGTGCATCTTGGGTATTCTTTTTTTTTTCTTGTGTGGAGCGCCTGAAGATTGCGGTGTGACAGTGCTCTGACTCCGTAGTAAGTAAGGGTAAATATTGTTGCGGGACAGCTCCCTGACAGACAGACAGTCTGACTAAAGTAACGCGAGACCCTGTTAGCCAATGAGAAGAGACTTAGGAATGCGTGCGTGCTGCCAATTGTTATCCATTGCACAGCACAGCGTGGGTTAGTTGTTATAGTGGTTTACAGACTGTCACACAGTGTTAGCTTAGCATAACGTGTTAGCGATCAGACGTAACATTCCTGACTCCTACACCTCGACTGAGCTGACGCTAGACAGTGACTAACCAGCGACGACCATAATAGAACCAGTAAGAGTGATTACCAGCCCCCAGAGAGAGATCAGAGTGTGCAGCCAGTGACAGTGCGAGTGTCTGCAGAGTGAGACCATCCCAGCCAGGCTAGCCAGCGTCCGTCATCGTCTGCAGACTGCAGGAGCGGTGCAAGGTGGGTTGCTAAACCCGTAGCCTAGCCCGGCTAATTAACGCCAGAGACTGTGTTGTCGCACCATAATTCCCAGCCTCCAACTACTTAATATAAGAACATCTAAACCCAGTCCCGCGACAAGTGGTGTCAGAAGTGGGATAATTGGATTGCATTCTGTCTCCATACAGAATAGCGGTGCTATTGCTATTTACGTTAGCGTCCTTGCTAACTAGCAACCGGCTAATTACGTGCAGTAGCACTTTATCAAGGCCATCGTTGCATGTGATCTAGATGATGTTGGAACCTACTGAGGAGATCGAGCACGTGGAGCACGGTGCTGTAGGGGGGGGGGAGAGGATAGCGCTGTGGAAAGCGAAATGGAAAAGCAGATGTGTCGTCTAGCCCAAATGTTTGAGCGGTCCCTCCTTAACCAAGAAAAGCAGGAACAATCAATGGAGGAGGTGAAGTGCATGCTTAAAGGGGTACTTGTCGGGCGAGTTGTGCCACATCCCCAACCTCCCGCTGTGCAGCAATTGAGCACGGGACTCCACCCGCTCCCTAGTTCCCCGCAGCCATTCAATGGCTATCAGGAGGGCTTTGATAGTGGCCATGGAGCCAGTCATAGCATTACAACATTGGAGGTGCAGGACATGGAGTTAACTACTCCACTGGTCCCCCGTCCAGACGGACCGGATGTGAGACCCCGTGAATATGCTTTGCCCCCGGGAATGGAGAATGTCGGCCCAGTAGCGGATGGCCGCAACAGAAGTCACCATCCCAAACCCCTTGTCACCAGTACTCCAGCGGAGCGTAAAGGGGGAGCGCCAAACCCGACATCGACGGCCACCGGCGCGACGCAGTCCGACCTAAATGCTGACATCAAGGAGTTGAAAGCCGAGGTAGCGGCGCTGCTGCAGGAAATGCGGCGTTCCTGGAAACCGTCCCCCCCGCAGCTGACATCCGACACAGCCGAACAGAAGAAGGAGGAACGGGGCAGAACTCTAGAGCGGCCGGCGAGCAGCACTAATGGGCAGCGGCGTTACCAATCACCGAGTCCGGGCGCCACCCCTAGAGGCTCCTGTTACCAGTGTGGAGGCCAGGGCCACTTCCAACGAGACTGCACCTCCCGCTCACCGAGCCCTCACGTCAAGGAAAAGGCCGATAGCCAGCCAGCATCCCGCATAAACCGAGCAGCAGGAGATGGTCCTAGTCTGGTAGTGCCCATCACGGTCAACAAACTGGAACTCAAGTGCGTTGTGGACACCGGCGCGGAGGCGACCGTCATGTCTGAAGACACCTTCCGTCAGCTGGAGCTAGCTGGTCAGCCAAGTGTGGGGACTGCCGTCCTGAGGAACGCGGAGGAGGGGAAAGAAATGACCGAGACTCCGAAGTATAGAGTCACCATCCGCTTGGGCCGTAAGACCAAGGACTGGGACGTCTACGTCGCACCCATACGCGACCCCTTTCTCCTGGGTCTGGACTTTATGCTAGCCGCCAGAGTCACAGTTTCGGTCGGAGGACAAGTACACGTTGATGGAGAACCGATCGGCACTGTCGTCATAGGCAGGTCGCTAGGAGAGTACACGGTTTCCAGAGTACTGCTGGAGTGCCCCTCGACTTTACCAGCGGAGAGCGAACGCGACGTCTGGGGTCTAGTGGAAGGCACAAAGCCAGGAATTTCTGCCGTCCTGGAGCCCACTGGCCTTGCAGAAGGAGTCTCTTCAGGCAGTGTAGTAGTCGACGTTGCCAAGAGAGTCCCTGTGCGACTATGCAACTTGTCGCCCCGCGAAGTGACCCTAAGGAGAGGTGTTTGCTTGGGCGTGTTGGTTGAGACAGAGGAAACCCCGTCCCTAGAGCCGAACCCCACGAACCCGGTGGAGAAGGAACAAGTGTCAGTGCGACGGCTGGAGTCCGCAACAGCCTTGGATCTACCAGACCATCTGTCATCCCTGTATGCAGCCGCCAGTAAGGAGCTCGAAGAGGGGCAGCAGAGAGCCCTACTGCAGCTTCTGGTCAAGCACAAGGAGGTCTTTGCAGCAGCAAACGACGACCTGGGCTGTTTTGATGCTGTCCAGCACCGCATCGACACCGGAGAGGGACGCCCAGTACGCCAGGCAACCCGCCGCACACCGCTGGGGTTCCAGCAAGAGGAGGAACAGCACCTCCAGGAAATGCTGAAGGCTGGAGTGATAACGCCATCGACGTCTGAGTGGGCTTCACCTGTGGTCCGGGTGAGGAAGAAAGATGGAGGCGTTCGATGGTGTATCGACTACCGAAGACTCAATGAACTGACGCTGAAGGACGCGTACCCGCTTCCAAGGATTGAAGAGTGTCTGGACACCCTGGAAGGCGCAACCGTGTTCTCCACGTTAGACATGCAGAGTGGATACTGGCAAATTGGAGTCCATCCTGCTGACCGATGCAAGACGGCCTTCATTACTCGCTATGGCCTGTACGAGTACGCCCGAATGCCTTTCGGACTCTGCAACGCGCCAGGCACCTTCCAGAGGGCCATGGAGGTTGTCCTGCGCGGGTTGCAGTGGAAGAGCCTCCTCGTGTACCTAGATGACGTCATCGTCATTGGCCGCAGTGTTGAAGATGAGTTGAAGAACCTGGCCATCGTCCTCGAGCGGGTCCAAGCCAGCGGGCTCAAGCTCAAGCCCCATGAAAGCCCCACGAAAGCCCCATGAAAGCCCCACGAGCGCCCAGGTGTCTCCCTCCTTGTCTCCGCCCTTGGCTGCCAGCAGTTCTCCAGGGGAGCCGACCACTACTCGACGCCGAGAGGCCGCAGCCCGTGTTCCAGGCGGGCAGTCTTCCGCCCCTGACCCAGAGGGAGCCGAAGCAGACGTTGCTGAGCCCCTGCCCCTCCCCACCACTAGACGGGGCAGACCAGTCCGGCCGCCTGCCTGGCTCCGGGACTCTGTTCGAGACTGATCTTGACGGACGTGACTAGTTGACTTAGGGGGTTACTAGGCTAGTCACAGGAGTCCTACTTTAATAGTGACCACCCAACCAGTTTATTTTGACGCCCTTAGTTCCGGGCCTAGTTGTGTGCCGGGTGTTTTGTCCCGGGTGTAATTCCGACTCTAGTTCCCAGAGTTATTTTATCTTTATGTTGAAGGGACTCAACAATCTAAAGGGGGGGTAGTGTTGCGGGACAGCTCCCTGACAGACAGACAGTCTGACTAAAGTAACGCGAGACCCTGTTAGCCAATGAGAAGAGACTTAGGAATGCGTGCGTGCTGCCTATTGTTATCCATTGCACAGCACAGCGTGGGTTAGTTGTTATAGTGGTTTACAGACTGTCACACAGTGTTAGCTTAGCATAACGTGTTAGCGATCAGACGTAACATTCCTGACTCCTACACCTCGACTGAGCTGACGCTAGACAGTGACTAACCAGCGACGACCATAATAGAACCAGTAAGAGTGATTACCAGCCCCCAGAGAGAGATCAGAGTGTGCAGCCAGTGACAGTGCGAGTGTCTGCAGAGTGAGACCATCCCAGCCAGGCTAGCCAGCGTCCGTCATCGTCTGCAGACTGCAGGAGCAGTGCAAGGTGGGTTGCTAAACCCGTAGCCTAGCCCGGCTAATTAACGCCAGAGACTGTGTTGTCGCACCATAATTCCCAGCCTCCAACTACTTAATATAAGAACATCTAAACCCAGTCCCGCGACAATATCTTGTGAAATATACCTGTAACATTATTCCAAACAATATTGTATGTCGGTAATTTGACAAGATGGTTTGATTTAGACGCAACTGGAGTTGATGTTCGGTGATTTTGGGCGCGAGCCGTCGACCGCTGTTCGCCATTGCAGGCATGACAAGGTAATGTTGGCGTGAATAAAGCCACACCATGCCATTGTATTTGGGACGTAAAGGTTTTATATGCATTTTAATTCTGTTTAAAGGTAACTGACAGAGTGAGAAGTTGCGCGATCTTCAGGAAGTTCCACATGTCTTTGTTAAACCCTGTTTAACGTACATAGTCCACTGCCGTATTTTGCACCGTATTTTGTATTTATTATTTCCCTTTTTAAAATCTTTTCTGTTAAACTTGCCACATCTGTGAACATTTATGAGCTGTTTGCTCGAAAGACACAGGAATGTATGCACTCAGTAAAATGATCTGCATTCGAAGGTTCAAACAATAAAATTAAAGCTACAAGAACCCCGGAAGTAATTGTGTCCTGTGTGGTATCTAATTCCACGGGCTACATAATTTTGGTACCAGGAGTGGGGTATAGCTAAAACATTTTTTTTTAAATTGGCAACAGAGTGGCTTATTTTTACTTAAAAAAAAATACGGCAGTGGTGAAGATTGCTGGTGACGTCCGTTGGTGTTGAGTCTGAAGCCATCCTGCTGTGGAGGTGGTGACCAGCGAGAGACGACGTGAGGGGCTCTACGAGGTTCTGGTGCTTCCTGTGTCACACGACTCAGCCGTACCAGCGCAGAGGACTCCAGCGCTAACTTCAGCTACAAAGACCAAGATTCAGCAAGGCTCCAAGTTAAAGACTGTCCTTGTAGTATCCTTGAACCAGGTTTTGAACTAAATATCCTCATTTATACTGGACTGAGTAAAGATTAATATATCATTATGTCTAGTGATTCTGGTGATGAAGGGAGTTCACGTAATGATAATGGCCACACCTCAGGTGGCATAACGGGTATAGGTGAAGGTGCTACAAAAGAAATGCAGACCACCATGCAAGAGCTCGCCAGACTGCGAGATGAGCTCACCAGGTTAAATGGTGAAGCAAGGGCTCAGAGAGCAAGTGATAACAGTGCACCCACACGTTCATACATCTACGTTCCAAGAGAACGCCAGATCCAAGCATTTAGTGGGGAGTGTGGTACAGACAGGAGATCTGTCGAAGAGTTTATTGAAGAGGTTGAAAGGGTTTTAAGATACAGAGAGCAAACAACAGAAGAACAATGTGACTATATACTATCTCTATTGCGTGGCCCTGCATTGGAAGAGGTGCGACTATGCATGAGGGGTCAGTCAGTGGGGCCCAGTGATTTATACTCTTACCTGAGCAATGCATTTGGGGAAAAGCGCAGTCCCACACAGCTTTTGCAGACCTTTTACAACCGTAACCAAACTGATGGAGAAGACCTCCGTGACTACTCCCATGCACTATCCCAGATTTTGAGCTCTGTAGTGAAACAGTCCACAGATGTAATACCTAATGAGAAAACTGTGCTCAGAGACCGGTTTAATGAGGGTTTAAGAGAAGCAGCACTCAGGCGTGAACTCAGGAAAATGGTTAGGGACAAACCAGAGAGTAGTCTTCTAGATGTGAGTAACGAGGCCCTCCTGTGGGAGATGGAGGACAGCAGGTCTCATCATCCCAGGGTCATAAAGAGCAACCAAGTTACATCAGAGGTTCCGGAAACCCAGTGCTCTATTATTAAAACAAACAATGACCAAGGTATTGCATAAATGATGTTCGGAGAGCAGTAGCCCATCAGGAAAAACAGCTAGCAGAGTTAGGCAAAACACTTGCTGATCTAGCCTTTGCTGTAGGTGAACTGAGTAAGCGCAGCACTCAACAGACATTCCTAGAGCCCAAGCCACGACCTAGACCCCAGCCAAAGTTCACACCAGATGGTCAGCCTATCTGTTTCAAGTGTAGAGGCATAGGTCACATTGCAAGAAAATGCTCACAGGCCAGAGGGGGTCAAGGGAACGCAACACCTAGTTCTTATGTAGTGCAGGAAAACTCGCACCCTCAGTTGTCATGAGCCACACAACTCGAGGGGAGGAAGCTGGCTCACCAAAAGAGACTCCAGACAGAAGCAGGATCTTAGAGCGTGCAGTCGGAGAATGTAAAACTGTTGAGGTGAAACTACGAGGTGTTACAGTGTCTTGCTTACCTGACACTGGTAGCCAGGTCAGTACAATTTCTGAGAGTTTTTTCAGGGAACACCTGTCAGTGAAAGGCGAAGACATTCACCCGGCATTTGAGTGGTTAAAGATCACTGCAGCTAATGGATTAGACATACCCTATATGGGCTATGTGGAGCTTGATGTAGAAGCCATGGGTCTGACTATCCCAGAGCGAGGTTTTCTGATAGTTAAAGATTCTGAACACTCTTCCTCTGTTCCAGGTCTAATAGGGATGAACATTGTCAAAAAATGCAGAGAGCTAGTACACACTGAGTTTGACACCACACTGCAGGAGAGGTTTGACTCAAACTGGAGAGAGGCTTTTAATCATCTTCATGCAGTACATGCAACAGACAGACTCTCTTTCGCTAGGGTAGCTGGTAAGGATGTAGTCCATATACCTGCTTCATCTGCTGCTACAGTTATGGCTAGGGGACTCAGGACCGTGAGTGAGGATGGTTCTTTTTTGTTGCAGGAGTCTGTGGGTGTCCCCGTTCCTGGAGGTTTGGTTGTTGTGCCTACTTTGGTTTCATCGGGCAATCACATTTTTCCAGTCCGAGTCATGAACATGTCTGATGAAGATATCTGGCTAGGGCCACGGACTAGGCTAGGGGTTTTGACTCAGGTAGACTGTGTGAAAAGTGATGAGCTTTGTGAGGTACAGTTCCAGAGAATCTCAGCAGACACTGAACAAGTGAGTATCAGTGAACACCCCGAAACACCGACAGATGTGCAGGAAATTCTCGGCAAGCTCAA
The DNA here is from genome assembly GCF_029633865.1 of Lampris incognitus. Taxonomy (NCBI): domain Eukaryota; kingdom Metazoa; phylum Chordata; class Actinopteri; order Lampriformes; family Lampridae; genus Lampris; species Lampris incognitus. The sequence goes on from NC_079219.1 coordinate 46,700,214, forward strand.
TTTTTGTGGTAGCCCAGAACAGCAAGCACAGCTGACTTTGTTACTGGAGAAGTACTCTTTTGTGTTTGCAACAGAAGATGAAGATCTAGGCCACACTGACAAAGTACAACATGAGATCCATCTGACAGATGACATACCTGTAACACAGCCATACAGACGAATCCCACCCACACAGTACAGTGAAGTCAGGGAACATATTGGCAAGCTGCTTAAAAAAGGGGTCATTCAAGAAAGCTCTAGTGCTTATGCTTCGCCCATAGTACTAGTGAGAAAGGCAGATGGTAGTCTGAGGCTATGTGTTGATTACAGGAAACTCAACTCAAAGACAAGACGTGATGCATTCCCGCTCCCGAGAATTGATGAGAGTTTTGATGCGCTGAGAGGGGCAAAGTTCTTTTCGACCATAGATCTGGCGAGCGGATACCACCAGGTAGCTATGCATGAGAGAGATCGGACTAAGACTGCATTTACTACACCGTTTGGTCTGTATGAGTACGTGAGAATGCCTTTTGGTGTTTGTAACGGTCCAGCTACATTTCAGAGACTTATGCAAGTTACTATGAATGATCTCATTTTTCAGATACTCCTGGTCTACCTAGATGACATCTTGGTTTTTTCAGAGACATTTGAGCAGCATTTGGAGAGACTTGAGACTGTGTTTTAGAGACTGGCAGAGACGGGCCTTAAGGTGAAGTTGCAGAAGTGTGCTTTTCTACAACAGTCAGTAAAGTTTTGGGGTCATCAGGTGTCAGCAGAAGGTATAGGAACTGACCCCTCCAAGGTCTCTGCTGTTAAGAACTGGAAGGTCCCAACCACTGCCAAAGAGCTGCAGTCGTTCTTGGGTTTCTGTAGTTACTACAGGAGATTCATTCGAGGCTTCTCACAGATTGCCGGGCCACTGCATGACCTAGTCAACAAATGTTCAGGTGTGAAAAAAACAGGGAAAGTAGGTCACCAGTTTTGTAATATGTGGACACCAGAGTGTGACTCTTCCTTTGAGCAGTTAAAGGAAAAACTTACCTCTGCTCCCATTTTTGGTTTTGCCGACTTCACACAACCATTTGTAGTTGAGACAGATGCTAGTCAGCATGGATTAGGCGCTGTATTGTGTCAGCAGCAAGGTGACACCAGACGTGTCCTAGCATATGCTAGCCGCAGACTACGCCAGGCTGAGAAGAATGACCGAAATTATAGTAGCATGAAGTTGGAGTTGCTTGCCTTAAAATGGGCAGTTGCTGAAAAATTAAGGGGTTACTTGCTTGGTTCAAAGTTTGTTGTCCTGACTGATAACAATCCCCTCTGCCACCTCAAGACAGCCAAGTTAGGTGCTATAGAGCAGAGGTGGGTAGCGCAACTGTCTGTTTTTGATTTCGAGGTTAAGTACCGTCCTGGTTGCAGTAATGCCGCCGCAGATGCTCTCTCTAGGCAGGAGTTTGCAGGGGAGCCTGAAACAGACCCTGACTCGGATTTTGATGACTGTATCACTGTGTGTAACCTGATTGAGCGAGGAACAGTTCTGGATCCTGGTCTTGTCTCTAGAGGTCTGGAGTGTTACAAAGTGAGACAGATCCGTGCTGGGGAGTCGAGGTCTGGTGAGACAGGTACTAAACAGGGCAACACCCCCACACTGCCAGGTTATACCAGAGAGGAGCTGGTAGGTTTTCAGGCCGGTGACCCCACCCTAAAAGAGTTTAGGGCATTTTGGGATCGGGGGAGGAGGCCATGTCCCAGAGAGAGAGCAGCCCTGTCTAGTCAAGTGAAAAGATTGTTGAAACAATGGAGATGCATACAACAACGAGAAGGGTTGTTGTACAGGGTTATCACAGAACCACGTCATGGAGAAGTGTGGCAGTTACTCGTGCCTAGTTGTTTGAGGGAACAAGTTCTAGAAAATGTACATAACAACATGGGACATCAGGGCATAGAGCGCACTGTAAACTTGCTAAGAGGGAGGTGTTTTTGGGTAGGGCTATGCGAGGATGTGGAAAGCTGGGTTAAAAACTGCGAGCGGTGCATTTTGACCAAGATGCCTCAGCCAAAAATCCATGCTCCAGTTCAGGCATTCCTGGCCTCCCGACCTCTAGAAGTGGTGGCTGTTGATTTTACAGTGTTGGAGGCAGCTTCAGATGGCCGTGAAAATGTCCTTGTTGTGACCGATGTGTTTACAAAGTTCACACAAGCGTATGCTACCAAAGACCAGAAGGCTGACACTACAGCTAAAGTTTTGCTCACGGAGTGGTTCATGAAATATGGGGTCCCAGAGAGACTGCACTCAGACCAAGGTCGACATTTCGAGAGTGAAATTATAGCAGAGCTGTGCAAACTCTATGGGGTTAAAAAGACACGGACAACTCCCTACAGGCCACAGGGAAACGGTCAGTGTGAAAGATACAATCGCACACTCCATGACTTGTTAAGGACACTCCCACCAGAGAAAAAAAAGCGTTGGCCAGAGCATCTGTCTGAAGTAGTATATGCCTATAATGTCACTCCTTATTCCACCACAGGGTACTCGCCTTATTATTTGCTTTTCGGGGTACAGCCACATCTCCCAGTAGATGCTTTATTAGGGCGTGAGTGTGTGTCAGACAGGAAACAGGATTGGTTGTCTGTTCATCAGGAGAGACTCCGACAGGCACATGAGAGAGCCAGAGAGTACTCAGAGCAGAAGGCAGCTGAGAGGATCTCACTGCAAAATGAGAAGGTGTATTGTCCTCCTGTGGACATTGGTCAGTTGGTTTTCCTACGTCACAGACCCCCAGGTAGACATAAGATTCAGGACACATGGACCTCAACAGTCTACAAGGTAGTTGACATCCAGGGTACCACACACACTGTTGAACCTTTTGAGGGAGGTCCCATTAAAAGAGTTCATAGGTCAGAGTTGCGACTTTGTGCGAAACCAGTTCCCAAACCAAGAACTAGAACTAGGTTACAGACCACTACACAGCCTGTAGCTGAGGATGAGCCTGAGTCACCTGAGGCTGATTTTGTTATTGTTGAGGAAGTCATCCCTCACCGGCTTGTGCAAGTACCTAACCTGCCTCTTGCAGCAGAAAGTGTTAGTTTACCTGTGACAGCACCCACAGATGAGAGTGACGGTGAAGGACCTGAGGAAGGTTATTCAGATATGAGAAATTGTGGCACAGAAACAGAATGTGTTAATGATGTGCATCCAAACGTTAGCGACAGTGACTTGCCCATTATTGAAAACAGGGACAGGCCCGCACTAACAGAGGATGCTGGTGGAGCAGGACGTAGAACCTATGCACCTAAACCTGCCATTAGGAAAAGCAAGCGGGAAATGGCTGGATCTCATTCAAACCCATTTCATCTGCCAAAGTCAGCCTGTAATGCAGTCTCAGTCAGCACAGACATGGTCTCTAAGGTTTTGACAAGCCTGGGTGCTGCTCTCTTTGAAAAGGCCTTGCAGGGAGTATTTGAGTCAGTTCATGTTTCGTAGTCACCGAGGACGTTGACTATATTTGCAGGGGAGTATGTAGCCGGGTGGTAAATCTGTTAAATATGTTAAATGATTTTCCACTTAAATTTAGTATAGTTTAACTGTTAATATATGTAATTGTTACACTGTCAAGCCATGTAAAATGTCATTTGATGTATTTAAATTGTGAGGCAGATTGTGAGTGTATTTTTATAGTTTTGGTTGTCATTGCATGTTTTGACCAGTAAGTGGCAGTGGCGGACTTTTATTGTAACTCCGTGCAAGTTATCCAAGTGCATCTTGGGTATTCTTTCTTTTTTTTCTTGTGTGGAGCGCCTGAAGATTGCGGTGTGACAGTGCTCTGACTCCGTAGTAGGTAAGGGTAAATATCTTGTGAAATATACCTGTAACATTATTCCAAACAATATTGTATGTCGGTAATTTGACAAGATGGTTTGATTTAGACGCAACTGGAGTTGATGTTCGGTGATTTTGGGCGCGAGCCGTCGACCGCTGTTCGCCATTGCAGGCATGACAAGGTAATGTTGGCGTGAATAAAGCCACACCATGCCATTGTATTTGGGATGTAAAGGTTTTATATGCATTTTAATTCTGTTTAAAGGTAACTGACAGAGTGAGAAGTTGCGCGATCTTCAGGAAGTTCCACATGTCTTTGTTAAACCCTGTTTAACGTACATAGTCCACTGCCGTATTTTGCACCGTATTTTGTATTTATTATTTCCCTTTTTAAAATCTTTTCTGTTAAACTTGCCACATCTGTGAACATTTATGAGCTGTTTGCTCGAAAGACACAGGAATGTATGCACTCAGTAAAACGATCTGCATTCGAAGGTTCAAACAATAAAATTAAAGCTACAAGAACCCCGGAAGTAATTGTGTCCTGTGTGGTATCTAATTCCACGGGCTACACAAAGTTTGGTTTTACTAAAGGTCTAACAACGAGAAAAATGGAAAAGAAATTGAGAAAGTGGAGGAGCAGATAACGAGCAAGGCGGAGTCCGGAGCACGAGCAGGAGCAGCACATCGACCCTAGCCACCAGCAGCATCTGGCCCACCACCAGCATCATCTGTCCCACCACCAGCAACATCTGCCCCACCACCAGCAACATCTGCCCCACCAGCATCAATATCTGTCCCATCACCAGCAGCATATGGCCCAACTGACACTGCCATCTAACGTTACCTCAGACTTTACAAAAGTGTGGAGTGCGAGCCAAAGCAAGGAGTGGCAGGAGCGGCAACCATGGTTTTTTTTTTCAATGAGGGTTGCATCGGATGTTTAACATGTAAAGAGGCAAAAATACTACTTGGACCAGAGAGAGGGGTTCACTTATCCAGCGAGTGGGGAAAAGGAAGTGTGCATAGTGGCAGTGCAAAAGTTATGCGCAACAAAATATATAAATACAAGGACAGTGTCGCGCACAAAAAATGCCGAAGAAATGGCCAAACAGAAAAAGGGTTGTGATGTCTAACATTATTATTGAGGCTAGTGCACACCACTTTGATGAGATAGAAGCAGCATTCACAACCGCTTACTGTACTACAAAAGAACGAATGTCATTCACGAAGATGGGCCCCTTAATTAGAACTGCAAGAACAAAACGGGTCTAAAATGGGAAACGTACATATATCATACCACTCATGTGCTGAGATTACGACGCAATTAGCCAGCGAAATGAAACGCACAATAATATCCAACCTGAAAAAAGCAAACTCGCCGATTAGGATACCAATAGATGAAAGCTCAGTGTATGGGATCACTTACCTCATCATCTACCTTAGGTCTGACATCAGTGGCAGTGGTGATTTAGAAAATATCTTCTTGGACTTGGTTGAGCTAAAACAGGGCACTGATGCTGCATGAATCTATTCCTCTTTGAGAGAAAGTCTACGTGATGCTGGGTTGGACGATGAGTGGTTGCGCAAGCATTTGATTAGAATCGCAACAGATGGGGCCTCCGTTCTAACCGGAAAGGTGTCTGGACTTATTGCCCGATTTAAAACAGATTTCCTCGATGTTCAGGCAGTGCATTGTTTGGCACACCGGCTCGAACTAGCCGTCCACGATTCACTTAAAGCAGTTTCGCGACCCAACTATTTTGACATTTTTATTTCAAAGTTATGTGCAATCTACCATCAATCCTCCAAAAATATCAGACTTCTGAAAGAAGCTGCGCTGGCGCTGGAAACGAGACTCTTACAGATAGGCAAAATATTCCCGATACGCTGGGTTACCAGTAGTTTTAAAACTGTCAATGGTGTCTGGCAAGACTTTCCTGCTCTAGGGAAACAGCGGAAGGAAGCTAGTGAGGATCCAAAGTGCACGGATGCCGAGAGGCGGCAGTTCAGTGGCCTTCATAATCAACTCGTAAGCAAAGGCTTTGTTGCTGATTTTGCATGTATGAAGGACGTTCTACTCGAGCTCCAACCCTCTCTCTAAAACTACAGAAAAGAGATACAACTCTGAATCAGTCAAGCCGTGACATCACACAAACTATCGACGCATTAACAGCAATGAAAGAAACGGGCAGCAAATCATTCCACGTAGCCAAAGAGCGCATCGCAACGGCCACATTTCATGGAGTGCAACTGGTCGATGGCAAAAAGAAGATTGCAGTTTCACCAGTCTGTAGTAGACAATCTAGTGAAACGTCTACCCAACTCCGATCTTGTACAACTACTCAAACCGCTGGACAAAAGCTGCTGGCCGGCTGATCATGGCGAGCTGGTTCTATTTGGTGAACGAGAGGTCCACAAACTAGCTAAGCTGCTTGGGGAGCCATCGAGGGAGGCTGTGGAGGAGTACAGAGACTGGAAATTGCAGGGAACTGAAGGGGGCACGCTGAGGAGACTTGCTATTGCTGCTAAAACTTTTCTACCCAGCTCTGCAGAGTGCGAAAGAGGTTTCTCTGCGCTCAATGACATCGATTGCAAGACGCGGAATCATCTACGGGAGCAGACTTTAAGCGCACTTCTGTTTTTGGACATTAATGGACCCCCATTGGAATATTTCAACCCAAAACCTTTCGTGGGGTCATAGCTGAAGGCCGGCCATCTTCTTTCAACTTCATGGAAACCGGGGAAAGATGTCAAGAGAAAGGAAAAGAGGCCACTTTGGGACTACATCCAATAGGTGGTGAGTCGATGATGGCTTTGGCACACCTTGGATATGAATGGGACAGATAGCTTGAAATGGGATGCTTTGTAAAATGGGAAAATGAAATAATAATTTAAAAAAAGCATATGGAAATGGTGTTTGTATGTCTTAAGATGGGATGATTTGTAGAATGTTAAAAAATAAAAAAGGAGGCTAATACATTTTTAAAAGGTGTATTGTGGTATTTGTATTTCTTATTGTGTAATATACCGTATACTGTATATGCCCCGTGGTCACCCAGCGTCACCCTATAAATTAATGCACACCTTTTACAAATAATGTAGAACTGGGGCCTCCCAAAAAGCATAGTGGAACCGTTTGTGTCGATGACGTCATATTGAAATATTGCGCTCCAGCACACACAAACACACACACACACACACACACACACACACACACAAACACACACATGCACACAAAACACTACATAGGTGGACACCCCCAAGTGCGACGGAGGTGAGACACCAGTCCGCACGTGAAGGCGATACTGAGCTGTACCCAGAGGTGCCGCGTCAGCCTACAAGAGAGACTGAACTTTACTCAGCAGTGCCGGAACAGCTTCCAGACCCAGACTACATTGTAGACGTACCCGTCAACGCAAACCGTCAGCCTGCATCCACGGACACTCCAGGGACTGAAAAGGAATGTTGACTGTTTGTAGTGAAAGGTGACAGTATGTGAAACCATTCATGGTAATTGTAAGATGCAATGGTGTCAAGATTAAAATGGAGGTAGATACAGGTGCAGCTGTAACCCCCTACTACTACTACCACTACTTTCGGCTGCTCCCGTTAAGGGTCTCCCCTGCAGATCATCCGTTTCCATTTCTTCCTGTCTTCTGCGTCTTCCTCTGTCACACCAGCCATCTGCATGTCTTCCCTCACCACATCCATAAACCTCCTCTTTGGTCTTCCTCTTTTCCTCTTCCCTGGCAGCTCCATATTCAGCATCCTTCTCCCAATATACCCAGCATCTCTCCTCCACACATGTCCAAGCCATCTCAATCTTGCCTCTCTTGCTTTGTCTCCAAACCGTCCAACTTGAGCGGTCCCTCTCATATAATGGTTCCTAATCCTGTCCTTCTTCGTCACTCCCAGTGAAAATCTTAGCATCTTCAACTCTGCCACCTCCAGCTCCGCCTCCTGTCTTTTCGTCAGCACCACTGTCTCCAAACCATATGACATAGCTGGTCTATGAATGACTATGTCAACCTGCAGCAGGAGTGTGAAAAACTAGGGGCTGATAATGAGAAGCTTAAAGAGGAGCTGCAAAACTTTACGTTTTCTTATGCCACTATTAAGTTCAACATGGGACAACTGATTTTTTTTTTAACAGGACTTACCTCCATTATATTTGACTGGCTGTGTGCAAAAATAACAGACAGTGTAGAAAGAATTAGCCAAAACCTCTCTCTACAGGATCATCTATTGGTTGTGCTAATGAAATTAAGGCTGGGCCTAAGTAATACTGATTTAGCCTATAGATTTAAGGTATGAAAAACCACCTTATCAAATATTTGTTGGAGCTGGATACCTGCTATGGCCATAGTCCTCAAGCCACTCATTAAATGGCCAAGTAAGGGAGCTATACTAAAGAACATGCCAAAAATCTTAAAGCGAAACTTTAAAAGATGCCGGTGCATAATAGATTGCACAGAGGTTTTCATTGCTAGACCCAGTAATCTGACTGCCAGGGCCCAGACATGGTCAAATTATAAACACACCAACGCCATTAAACATTTGATTGGCATCACTCCAGCTGGAGCAATTTAATTTCTGTCCCCCGGTTGGCGTGGGCGGGTTTCTGACAAGCAGATAACAAAGGAGTCGGGGTTTTGGACCTTTTGGAACATAACGATGAGATTCTGGCAGATAGGGGATTTCTAATCCAAGATTAATTTACAGTTTATGGTGCCACCCTTCGTATACCTCATTTCACAAAAGAAAAAAAAGCAACTCTGCACAGGAGGTGGACTCATCGAGACAACTGTCTCGTGTAAGGATACATGTGGAACGAGTAATTGGATGATGGAAGAACTTTAAGATTTTGCAAACAGTAATTCCATTGTCACATGTTAACATTCTCGATGATGTTGTGATAGTGTGTGTCGCTCTCACAAACCTCTGCAAAAGTGTTGTTTCCAAAAAATCGAAAAAAATGACTGAATTCTATCATTCAGATGTTGCCATTTCACAAACAGCACTGTGAATGGTCAGAACATGTAACATTGTTTGCGTTTTCCTCTCCAAATAATTTAGAACTGCAACTATTAATTGAGAGCTGTCATAAATAAAAATTTTGACAACACCTTGATCTGAGTCATTTATAAGAAAAATTGTGCAAATTCTCTGCTTGTAGCCTCTTAAATCTGAACATTTCTCTGCTTTATTCCCTCCTCTGTGACAGTAAACTGAATCTTTGTGTTGTGCACAAAACAAGACTTGGCAAGACTTCGAATTTCAGGACACAAAACTCAGAGTCTATGTCATGGTATTTTACATTTTGTACATGACCACAGCCAACATACTAGTTGTAAGCATCCAGTGACTTATATGCCCGGAACTTCTCTCTTGTGTATACTCTCGGTTTCTCCACCAAATATGTACATACAGTGCATCCGGAAAGTATTCACACCCCTTCACTTTCCCCACATTTTGTTATGTTACAGCCTTATTCCAAAATGGATTAAATTCCTTTTTTTCTCATCAATCTATATACAATACCCAATAATGACAAAGCGAAAAAGGTTTTGTAGAAATTTTTGCAAATGTATTAAAAATAAAAAACTGAAATATTGCATGTACATAAGTATTCATACCCTTTACTCAGTACTTGGTTGAGGCCCCCTTGTCAGCGATTACAGCCTCAAGTCTTCTTGGGTACGAAGCTACAAGCTTGGCACACCTATATTTGGGGTATTTCTCCCATTCTTCTCTGCAGATCCTCTCAAGCTCTGTAAGGTTAGATGAGGAGTGTCGCTGCACAGCTATTTTCAGGTCTTTCCAGAGATGTTCAATGGGGTTCAAGTCTGGGCTCTGGCTGGGCCACTAAAGGACATTCACAGACTTGTCCCGAAGCCACTCCTTCGTTGTCTTGGCTGTGTGCTTAGGGTCGTTGTCGTGTTGAAAGGTAAACCTTCGCCCCAGTCTGAGGTCCTGAGCGCTCTGGAGCAGGTTTTCATCAAGGATCTCTCTGTACTTTGCTCCATTCATCTTTCCCTCAATCCTGACTAGTTTCCCAGTTCCTGCCGCTGAAAAACATCCCCACAGCATGATGCTGCCACCACCACGTTTCACTGTAGGGATGGTATTAGCAAGATGATGAGAAGTGCCTGGTTTCCTTCAGACGTGGCATTTGGCATTCAGGCCAAAGAGTTCAATCTTGGTTTCATCAGACCAGAGAATCTTGTTTCTCATGGTCTGAGAGTCCTTTAGGTGCTTTCTGGCAAACTCCAAGCGGGCTGTCATGTGCCTTTCACTGAGCAGAGGCTTCCGTCTGGCCACTCTACCCTAAAGGCCTGATTGGTGGAGTGCTGCAGAGATGGTTGTCTTTCTGGAAGGCTCTCCCATCTCCACAGAGGAACGCTGGAGCTCTGCCAGAGTGACCATCGGGTTCTTGGTCACCTCCCTGACCAAGGCCCTTCTCCCCCGATTGCTCAGTTTGGCTGGGTGGCCAGCTCTAGGAAGAGTCCTGGTGGATCCAAACTTCTTCCATTTACGAATGATGGAGACCACTGTGCTCTTCGGGACCTTCAAAACTGTAGACATTTTTTTTGTACCCTTCCCCAGATCTGTGCCTCGATACAATCCTGTCTCGGAGGTCCACAGACAATTCCTTTGACTTCATGGCTTGGTTTCTGCTTTGACATGCACTGTCAACAATGGGACTTTATATAGACAGGCGCGTGCCTTTCCAAATCATGTCCAATCAATTGAATTGACTATAGGTGGACTCCAATCACGATGTAGAAACATCTCAAGGATGATCAGTGGAAACAGGATGAACCTGAGCTCAATTTTGAGTGTCATAGCAAAGGATGTGAATACTTATGTACATGCAATATTTCAGTTTTTTATTTGTAATAAATTTGCAAAACTTTCTACAAAACCTTTTTCAGTTTGTCTTTATGGGGTATTGTGTGTAGATTGATGAACTTTTTTTTTAATCCATTTTGGAATAAGGCTGTAACATAAGAAAATGTGGGGAAAAGCGAAGGAGTGTGAATACTTTCCGGATGCACTGTATATCTGGCCACTGGATATTAGGCCACTCTTCCACCCACTCGGTAATACCACACGGATCTGGAAGTCGGTTGCCGTTGGCCAAAGTTAATTTATTCAGGTAACATTCGCGATCTTTTGTCGTTAATCCCCTTGCATAGTTTGACAAACTAGCTAACTCCGCCATACTTCCGTTGCCTAAATGCGCGCGCAAACACAGCGACGTCATTACTGTTTACAAACAGTAAAAGGGTCTATAGGCTAGTCACATCAACATTGTAAATATAATTATGAACAGCGATATTTAAACGTTTACTTTGCAGGGTACTTGAGATATTCAACACAAAATATGTTACACATGGTACTGATAGGTTTACACACGCTTACCTAACATAAGAAATAAAAATGTTCAGGCTTCCAATCACGGTAACGACTGGTGATCTGCCAGTTCGCATAAAATATAATGCAGAAAAGTACCGCCCAGAAAGCCTGACCTGTACAATAACGGTCTCTTAAATTGACAGTACCGAATTAGGCATAAGTATCCCTAAATGTAAATGAACTATTGTAATATGATAGGGGAAGAAGAGAATGCAGGCAGGGTGGAGTGGGTGGAAAAGAGTGTCAGGCGTCATTTGTGACAGAAGGGTAGGGGGAAGGGTAAAGGGAAGGTTTACAAGATGGTTGTGAGACCAGCTATGTCATATGATTTGGAGACAGTGGTGCTGACGAAAAGACAGGAGGCGGAGCTGGAGGTGGCAGAGTTGAAGATGCTAAGATTTTCACTGGGAGTGACGAAGAAGGACAGGATTAGGAACCATTATATGAGAGGGACCGCTCAATTTGGACGGTTTGGAGACGAAGCAAGAGGGGCAAGATTGAGATGGCTTGGACATGTGTGGAGGAGAGATGCTGGGTATATTGGGAGAAGGATGCTGAATATGGAGCTGCCAGGGAAGAGGAAAAGAGGAAGACCAAAGAGGAGGTTTATGGATGTGGTGAGGGAAGACATGCCGATGGCTGGTGTGACAGAGGAAGACGCAGAAGACAGGAAGAAATGGAAACGGATGATCCGCTGTGGAGACCCTTAACGGAAGCAGCCGAAAGTAGTAGTAGTAGTAGTAGGGGGTTACAGCTGCACCTGTATCTACCTCCATTTTAATCTTGACACCATTGCATCTTACAATTACCATGTATGGTTTCACATACTCACTGTCACCTTTCACTACAAACAGTCAACATTCCTTTTCAGTCCCTGGAGTGTCCGTGGATGCAGGCTGACGGTTTGCGTTCACGGGTACGTCTACAATGTAGTCTGGGTCTGGAGGCTGTTCCGGCACTGCTGGGTAAAGTTCAGTCTCTCTTTTAGGCTGACGCGGCACCTCTGGGTACAGCTCAGTCTCGCCTTCACGTGCGGACTGGTGTCTCACCTCCGTCGCACTTCGTCCCACGGTTGCTGGCTCCCTCGCTATGTAGCGGGCAGTGTTCGAATTACCCCGAGGCTTTCGGGGGTGCCCACCTATGTAGTGTTTTGTGTGCGTGTGTGTGCTCTTACCTAGACTGAAGACTAGAACTTGATCCATGACGGACAAGACACTTAACAGATTCTTTAGACAGTAATGACTTCTTCTGAGGTGAACTCTTGACTGTGTGATGACTTATTATTGTAGCTGTAGATGTCAGGAGACATATTTAAAAGTAGAGGAGAGTGTAGAGGGTGGGAAAATAGTCTCTATTGAAAATTAAATAAAAACTGACACCCCCCTTATTTTTTTTATTTTTTTTGTAAATCTAAAACATGTAATTCGCCAGCTTCTTTATAAATAGTCTTCTTTCTATACGTCAATTCATTTAAATGTTATCTTCTGGTGACAGCAGGTGTCACTGTAATACCGGGTACAGTAGGGAAACACACAATTCAAGCCGTGTTGGTTACGTCAGAGGCAGAATATGGTGCTTGAGTTTATAACGTACTGTAGCGAACACAGGGGGGCAGCCCGGGAACCGTCGCCACAGCCGGGACGCTAACCCGTATCTCTCGCACCGCGGGCGACAACGTTAACCAGTCGACTAAAGGGTCCGACCCGTCAGTCAAGGACCAACGTGTCAACTTATCCATGCACGTTACACTACCCCCCTCCTTCGGGAAGCGCGTCCCCGCGCTTCAGCATATCAGCTCCCTCACGCCTCTGGGTGGGCGCACACGCTTCCAATGACCTCGCGGTCTCACCATCCCGCTTCTGACACCAATGTAGCAAACTCAGGGGGGCAGTCTGGAAAACCGCCCAGCCAGGACGCGAACCCGTGTCTCCCGCTCCGCAAGCGACAACGTTAACCAGTCGACTAAAGGATCCGACCCGTCAGTCAAGGACCAACGTGTCAACGTATCCATGCACGTTACACTACCCCACTCCTTCGGGAAGCGCGTCCCCGCGCTTCAGCATATCAGCTCCCTCACGCCTCTGGGCGCACGCGCTTCCGATGACCTCACGGTCTCACCATCCCACTTCTGACACCAATGTAGCAAACTCAGGGAGACAGCCCGGGAACCGTCGCCACAGCCGGGACTCGGACCCGTGTCTCCCACTCCGCAAGCGACAACGTTAACCAGTCGACTAAAGGGTCCGACCCGTTAGTCAAGGACCAACGTGTGTACTTATCCATGCACGTTACAGTACTAAACCCGTGTCTGTCCTTACTGCGCCACAGCCATTTCAGGATTGCAGCAACTTTAGCTACTGGCTCAGGCATCATTGGGAGTGATGAAGAAGGACAGGATTAGAAACGACTATATTAGACGGACTTTGGAGACAAAGCAAGAGAGACAAGACTGAGATGGTTTGGACCAGGCCCGTAGCCAGAAACATATTTTGGGGGGGTCGGGCAACACTGCCGAAAGCTACCGGTAAATAAAATTCCCACACTGTATACTATAGTCTAATACCCAACCGTACGGTAAATGTCAACGTATTAATGGCCCATAGATAATCATCAATGCATTAATAAATAAAAGTGGGTCTTACCTTATAAAAGCAGGTCCAATCGTCCTTTTTGTCTGCAAAAGATGTCCAGTACCTCTTCCGGCGTCACCACAATGTATCTGTGGTCCGAGAGCAATGTCAGTCCATTAAGCCGTCTTTCCGTCATTGCACTGCGCATTTTGTCCTTGATCCTTCCCAGACGGGAAAAACTTCTCTCGACATGGGCAATGGTATCAGGAAGCGTGGTTAAAACGCGGAGAAGCTTGAAGATGCTTGGAAACAACTCACTGTTACAGGCATTTAATGCCCCAATGGCATTTTGTGGAACATACGTTGCATCTTTCCATTTATCCCGCCAGGTGTCAATTTCTGACTTTACAACTTCCAGATGCGGTGACACTTCATCAGGATACAGGTTGGAGAGCGCTTGAGCTGGGCTGTCGTTCAGCATGCTGACCTTAGATGGCAGTAAGGAGCAGAGGTTGGAGATCAAATTTCTGTGTTTGCTGAAGCGTTCCTTCATCTGTGATGAATAAAAGTCAAGCATGACTATGAAAAGCTTTTGCCGGTAGTGATTTTCACAGGCCTTCAATGGATCCTCATTGCAGTCCATGCCTCTTCGTGGTCGAAATTCAACCCCATACTTGGCTGCTTGGGAAGAGGTCTTTTGGACAATCTGCCTGAACTCCATCTCAGAGTTAGCTCTCATCTCATCTACCTGCTTAATAACAGCATCAGCAGCTGAAACGCAACTCACCAAGTCACAATTTTCCTTCTGAAGGAAGGTGGACAGGTGGTAGGTTTTTGCAAGCATCTTCTCACTCACATTAATGGACAGCATGAATTCTGCATTGTCAATTGAATTAAAGAGCTGAGTGGCTTTGACAGATGTGTCTCCTGTGAAGGTTTCACTGATTTTCTGCAGGCTGGATCGCACAGGGACTAAAAGCTCGTTGAATGTAAATATTGCGTCGTGGCGTTCGACCCATCTCGTTTCACACAACTTCGTCAGTCGCGTTTTCTTGCAGTCGGGTAAAAGACGTTCCGTCTCGTGTCGCAGACTGGCAGACCGCAAAGCCGAATCATGGAAAAAAGTGCAGATTTCCGAGACAATTCCAAAGCAATTTCGCACCATTTGTACAGTGCAGCACTTGTTTAGGACCAAATTCAAACTGTGGCTGGCACAGTGCACATAAACTGCTTGCTTGTGCTTCTCTTTGATTTTAGCTTGGGCACCATTTAAACGGACACTCATGGCAGATGCGCCGTCGTATCCCTGGCCACGTAAAAACTGTAAATCAACGCCTGCATTTGTCAACTGACTTTCGATTGAATTGGCGATTGCCTCCCCGGTTAACTTCTCGATATCAACAAAGGACAAAAAATCCTCTCTGGTGCTATACTGGCTGTCATGCTGGTTCACGTATCTGACACAGACAAAAAGCTGCTCCCGCCCTGAAACATCTTTCATTTCATCTGCCAACACAGCGAAACGCTGCACGGAGTTTACTTTCTGCACCAGTTTGTTTGTTATCACATCTCCAATTATGCTGATTATTTCATTTTGTACATCCGGACTGCAGTAGCTAGCGTTTGCTGCACATTTACTCAAGTGTTGTAACAGTACTGTGTCGCCAGATGTAGCCCTAAACCTGAGTAAAGCCCTGAAATTTCCGTCATTGTGAGTTGGCTCATTCAATGTCACTGGTGCTGAATCAATATCACCTCTCAGGGCGAGTTCTTGGCGACCGCAAAAAATCAACGTTGCAATGATGCTTTTGAGTTTTTCTCTGTTTTCTTGGACTCGCTTTTTTCTCTCAGAATCTAGCCTCAGTGAAATTGCACCCATTTTAGTGTTGAGAACCATTTGGAAATTGTCCACTTTCAAACATGCATCCTTGTGATATGCCTTTTGTGCATGGTCTTTGCATGTCTCTAAAGCATGTTTCCAGTCTGAGAAGTGGACATTAATTAGCTTGCCAGCTTTTCTGTGCCCTCCCTTGCGCCCAACATGCTCGACTGCAAACGCAACACAGTGCTTACAAAAACAACCGTCGGACCTTGTTGAGTACACTAGCCAGCTAAACTGGTCAATCCAATGACGTTGGAAACGCAGTTTACCTCCTAGTTTTGTAGGGAATGTTTGTCCGATATTGGCCGTCCAGTCCAGTGAGTATATTTCTCTTCTCTGTTCGTCTGATATTTTCCCACCAATATAATCCATCTAGCAGCCGAAGCAGAGGACAGAGGCTGGACGGTGAAGGTGCGCCCTGTGGAGGTGGGTTGTAGGGGCTTTGTTGCCAGCTCCACAGCAAAACTCCTGAGGGAACTAGGAGTCAGGGGGCAGGCCCACAGGAGAGTGATCAAAGAGCTAGCCAACACTGCTGAGAGGACTAGCCACTGGATCTGGCTCAAAAGGAGAGACGCCGTCTGGGCTGCCAGGGTGAACAGCTAACCACAGGTCACACACCCAGGACCGATCAACCTGTGGTGGGCCTGCCTCAGCTGAGGGTGTCTTGTGATAAAAGGCCGAAACACCCTGTGATGCTGAGGTACACAACCGATGATGTGTCCTGGTGGTGGCAATGTCACCTTGGCAGACATCTCCAGTTTGATCTCCACTGAATCTGTTACAGTGCAAACACTAGGGATTTTAACAACCAGTCCTTTTTTGAATCTTGAATCACAAAGTCGTGTGAAAACGTTTCCGAGGTAGAGGACTGCTAACTCTGGCTCCGTTTCCGAGGAGGAGGGCAGTGGGTTTGCTAACACTTGCTCTGGAAAATCGGTAACGTTAGTGACCAGATCATCTGTAATGTTTTTTTTTTCTTTTTTAGTCGGGACACGTTGAAACAAAAAAATCACTGATTTTACGAATATTAACTTTACTGCTCTTGCCTGATTTACAGGTAGCTTTCGGCGGCTCCATTGCTTTTGAAAAGCAAACTATAGATCGACCATTTAGCTAGCATAACCAGTGGCAGGTTGCTTAGCTGATTCGTCAGACCCCTGAGCCAATCAAAAGCGTGTGATTTTATTTGTTTTACGAAACAGACCAATAAGATACATCATGTTTGGAAACAAATTAACTGACAGGTTTAACGCCTGTCAGTCACGATAGATGCAGTGTATGAGTAGGCTAGAGGGGCGGTGACAAATAACCAAAACGATAACTAAATAATTATTGGTGCCATTTCAGACGGGCCGTGGGGTTTCGGGGGGGGGGGGGTCAGACACGAAAACCACCTACCTGGTTTGGACATGTGCAGAGGAGAGATGCTGGGTATATTGGGAGAAGGATACTGAATATGGAGCTGGCAGGGAAGAGGAAAAGAGGAAGGCCAAAGAGCAGGTTTATGGATGTGGTGATAATGGACATGCAGGTGGATGGTGTGACAGAGGAAGATACAGAGCACAGGAAGAGAAAGAAACGAATGATCCGCAGTGGCGACCCCTAACGGGATCAGTCGAAAGTAGTAGTAGTAGTATTCTCTGGTAAACGGAGCATTTAGCTAAATCCATGATGGTTTGTACCAAAGCATTTATAAGTTTAATACATTGTGTATCAAGCTAAAATTACATTTACTGTTACAGTTAAGGACACATATTAAACTTATTCACAATATTAACATCCAGGTCATAAGTATGGCAAAATAAATTGTGTCTAAAAGAAATAAAGTATGGAAAATGTTTAAAGGTGTAATATTTCATTCTGTTATGGTAAATCATAGCCTGTTTTAAGAACAAGCCATTGGTAATACATACTGTAAAATTATATACAGTTATTTCCATAATTCATGGTTCTATGCTACTGTGTTAAATAAGACATAGAAATTAATGACGAGTTGTGGTGACCCACATATATATATAACGAGAGACATTCACCTAAGAGGACGGTGTTTCTTTAAGGGAAGAGGCGAGGGGTCAGATAATGCACTTCCGCTTCCGGTTAACAGTTCAGTGTCGTTGTCGAATGTATGACATGCTAAGTTGGAGCTAGTAAACTACCTCGACTACGTCTACTCTCATGTCTCCTGTCTCGTTGTTTTCTAACTCCACATTGGTGACCCCGACGTGATCGAACTACTAATACGAGTATGTCTGACAACGAAGACGCCGGGAATAATGCTGCCGCGGTACCCGCTCTCGACGCCGGTGCTAACAACATGGCTATTGCTAACGCTAGCATTTACGCCGCTACTGTGAAGCTACCTGACTTTTG
This sequence comes from Lampris incognitus, assembly GCF_029633865.1. Classification (NCBI taxonomy): domain Eukaryota; kingdom Metazoa; phylum Chordata; class Actinopteri; order Lampriformes; family Lampridae; genus Lampris; species Lampris incognitus. The sequence goes on from NC_079219.1 coordinate 46,718,257, forward strand.
GCAGCATAATCCACGGCCGTGGTTTCAACATGTGGAAGCCCAGTTCCAGCTGAGAGGGATAACGCAGGATGCAACGCAGTACTTCCACGTAGTGGCGGCGTTAGACGCATCGACAACGGCGATAGCAATGACACTATTGGAAGCTCCGCCAGCTGCTGGCAAGTACGATGCTATAAAGACATTCCTCCTGAAACTATTTGAACTGTCGGAGCTGGAGAAGGCAGGCCGTTTACTGTCCCTGAATGGCCTCGGCGACGGCAAACCGTCTGAGTTAATGGAAAAAATGCTGTCTGTGCTGTGATCGGCTGATCCGGCCTTTCTTTTCACACACATTTTTCTGAGGCAGCTCCCCGCACCTGTACGCACAGCACTGGCCAGTTCTCCTCTCGCCGCCTCCAAGGACTACCGTTCTCTGGCTGCTGAAGCAGACAGGGTTTTCCTGGCCAACCGGCAACAGTTTGTGCATGCCCTGCTACCCCACCAGACCGCCCCACCACCACCTGTGTACGACTATATGGACACCGCGGCTGCGGTGACAGCCCGCCGCCAACCTGACGACGGGCTCTGTTATTACCATGCCAGGTTTGGGGCAAAAGCAAAACAGTGTCGCAAACCCTGCAGTTACAGGGTTCAGGGAAACGCCAAGGCCGGCGCTCGTTAACGGCTGTGGGCGCCGGCCGTGACTGCAAGCTGTTGTTCATCAGAGACTCCTTGGCGCTCAACGCAAGATACTACCAGCACAAGCTGTGGAAACGATGACCGACAGTCACGGCCCCAGATGGACGCCGCCAACGGCACGTCCATTCGGACGTACGGTATCAGACATGTGGACGTGTGTTTTGGCGGCCGACGTTTCGGCTGGGACTTTGTGATGGCTGCTGTATCCACCCCGCTCCTAGGTGCGGATTTCCTCTGTGCTTTCAACCTGCTGGTAGATGTTAAAAACTGTCGCGTGATTGATGCCGTCTCTTTAGCGTCATACCCCTGCACGCTTGGGGGGGCTGGAGCGCTGTGCCTCGCTAACACACTCTCCACCGGGGATCCATACCAACGCCTGCTCGCAAATTTCCCCGAGCTCACCACACCCACCTTCTCCTCGGCGGTGGCCAAGCACGGCGTGGAACATCATATCACCACAGTGGGCCCCCCAGTTTACGCCCGGGCCCGACGCCTCGACTCAGCCAAGCTCGCAATAGCCAGGGAGGAGTTTTCGACTATGGAGCACCTCGGCATTGTCCGCCGTTCTGACAGCCCGTGGGCTTCCCCTCTTCACATGGTTACTAAGGCCGACGGGGGTTGGTGCCCGTGCGGGGACTACCGTCGCCTAAACAATGCCACGACCCCCGACCGGTACCCCATACCGCACATACAAGATTTCTCTACCCACCTGGCGGGCGCTGCCATCTATTCCAAAATCGACTTAGTGCGGGGGTATCACCAAGTGCCGGTCCACCCACTGGATGTCCCAAAAACGGCTGTCATCACACCCTTTGGGCTCTTTGAGTTCTGACTTATGCCTTTCGGCCTTAAAGGGGCGGCGCAGACGTTTCAGCGCCTGATGGATTCTGTGCTCCGCGACATGCCATTTTTGTTTGTGTACTTAGACGACATCCTCGTGGCCAGCGCGTCGGCGGAGGAACACATGACGCACCTCAGACAGCTGTTCGACAGGCTCAGCGAACACGGCCTCATCATCAACCCAGCTAAGTGTCAGTTCGGGGAGTCGTCCATCACCTTCCTCGGGCACCACATAACTCCACAGGGGGCCGTTCCCCTCCCTGCCAGGGTTGAGGCTGTCACCATGTTCCCCCGCCCCTGCACTGTACAGTCGCTGCAGGAATTCCTGGGCATGGTGAACTTTTATAACTGTTTCCTGCCCCGTGCCGCCCACATCATGCGTCCCCTGTATGAGGCCCTGCGGGGTAAGAAGTCTAAGGATGAGCTGGACTGGTCTTCGGGGATGGACGAGGCTTTTGTGGCCGCCAAGTCCGCGCTGGCCAACGCTGCGCTGCTAGCTCACCCGTCGCCTGCCGCCCCCATAGCCCTTACAACGGATGCCTCCCACTACGCCGTGGGGGCCGTGTGTGAGCAGTGGGTGGGGGGGGGGGGCTGGCAGCCGTTGGCGTTCTTCAGTAAACAACTCCGTGAGAGCGAGCGCAAATACAGCACCTTTGATAGGGAACTACTGGGTCTCTTCCTCGCAACCAGACACTTTAGGTTCCTATTGGAGGGCCGACAGTTCACCCCTTTCGTGGACCACAAACCGCTGACGTTCTGTATGGCCAAAACCTCAGAACCGTGGTCTGGGCGTCAGCAGCGCCATCTCGCGGTGGTTTCCGAGTTTACCACGGACAAACAACACGTGTCGGGCAAGGATAACTTCGTCGCCGACTGCCTTTCACGGGCGGTTGTTAACGCCGTTCACTTGGGACTCGACTACGCCGCTATGGCAGCGGACCAAGCCAAGGACGCGACCGTTCAAGACTACCGGTCGACCCCTACGGCGCTACGGCTGGAGGACGTGAAGTTCGACGCGGCCAACACCACCCTCCTCTGTGACATCTTCACCGGTCAACCGCGTCCCCTGGTGCCTACTTCCTGGCGGCGCCGAGTTTTCGACACCGTCCACGGCCTTTCCCACCCGGGAGTGAAGGCCTCGACCAAGCTGGTGAGCGTCAAGTTCGTTTGGCCTGGGCTCCGTAAGGATGTTAGAGCCTGGGCCGGCTCGTGTGTGGCGTGCCAACGCGCCAAGGTGCACCGCCATACCAAGGCCTCTTTGGCGCCGTTTGTGGTTCCAGAGAAGCGGTTTGACCACGTCAATGTTGACCTGGTGGGTCCCCTGCCCCCCTCCCGTGGTTATACGTTCCTCCTCACTATTGTGGACAGGGCCACCAGGTGGCCAGAGGCTATTCCCTTGTCCTCCACGACGGCAGCAGAGGTAGCACGGGCGTTCATCGGCTGCTGGGTGGCCCATTTCGGCACGCCTGGTGACATCACGAGCGACCTGGGCTCCCAGTTGACCTCGGAGCTCTGGACGGCGGTCGCTGAGCACCTGGGGGTGAAGATCCACCGCACTACGGCGTACAACCCGCAGAGCAACGGACTTTGTGAGCGGTTCCATCAGGACATGAAAGCCGCTCTGCGGGCAAGCCTCACTGGCTGCGACTGGATGGACCGGCTCCCGTGGGTCATGCTCGGCCTGCGTTCGGCCCCGAAGGAAGACCTCCAGATCTCCTCCGCTGAGCTGGTGTATGGCCAGCCCCTGCGAGTTCCGGGGGAGTTTCTTCCGGATGCTACGGCTCCCTGGTCGGCCGCCTCTCACCTCAGTGCGTCCCGGAGCGCTGCCGGTGCCTTCGCTCCCGTTCCGATGTCTCAACACTGCCTCCCCCGGTCCTACGTCCCCAAGGATCTGCCATCGGCGAGGTACGTCTTCATTAGGCACGACAGCCATCGGTCCCCGCTGCGGCCCCCATACGACGGGCCTTTCCGCGTCCTGGAGGCGGGGGATAAGAACTTTGTGGTGGACATGGGGGGCAGGCCGGAGCGGGTCGCTATAGACCGTCTCAAGCCCACTCACTTGGACATTGGGGAGCCAATGCAATTGGCCCTACCCCCGCGGCGGGGGCGCCCTCCTAGGTCGGCCCCGGCACCTACCTCTGTTCCTGCTTCGGCCCCGCCTATGGCCCGGGTTTCGGCCCCATCTGTTTCCCCTCCTGTGAAGCGCAGCCGTTATGGCCGCAGGGTCCGCCCCCCGACTCGTCACCTGTTTTCCCCGTGACTTTGCGCTATGTCATTGACTGTTCTGTTGTAGAGTCTATTTTTATGTTCATGACTTGCACTTTTGCTGTTTTGCATTGTTTTGTGTAGGTGAATTCTGGGGGGGGGCTGTGTGGTGACCCACATATATATATATATAAAACGAGAGACATTCACCTAAGAGGACGGTGTACCTTTAAGGGAAGAGGCGAGGGGTCAGATAATGCACTTCCGCTTCCGGTTAACAGTTCAGTGTCGTTGTCGAATGTATGACATGCTAAGTTGGAGCTAGTAAACTACCTCGACTACGTCTACTCTCACGTCTCTTTTCTCGTTGTTTTCTAACTCCACAGAGTCATGTTAAGGTATAAGAAAGCAAACATCTTAACTAACATTTTCTGCATTATCTGTGCAAATTATTATTTTTTGTTGTTTTTTTGTTTTGTTTTTTTGGAACCTGGAATTAGCTTGGTTTCAAGCCATGCCTGAGCTTGATGGCGAGCCTGCCCAGTGAGCAACTCCATGCAGGGAACGTTTGGAACCAGTGTGGCCAACTGGTTTGGATTCCTTACTTCGGAGCGGCTGATGTGATCCTCGTCAAGCTTTCAGATAAGATAACACGTGCATACTTTAGTTTTCTACCCGTGAAGATAAGTGATCACAATATCAGTAAAAGAAACACTGAGACAGTTTTTGTTTCCAACAAAAGAACTACTACTGCTACTTTCGGCTGTTCATGTAAGGGGTCGCCACAGCGGATCATCTGTTTTTCCAACAAAAGAACTAATAATCTTTAAACATCGAGGAAGCACGACCATTTAAGTACAAAACCAAGGGACAAAAGGATATATGAAAATTTTTTTGTTCTGCTGCTTTAAACAGAAGGACACTTTACACTTTTCTTTGATACTTTGCCCTTTCTTTATTAGGTGAGCTTTTTGTTTGTGAGGAAATTTCATTATTTTGTTCCATTAATGCGTCACAGTGGTAATCATACAGTAAAGGTAAACGGTAATAATTGTGTAATAAAGTTCAGTCTCATGCAAAGTCTCCTTAGGAGCCTTTCTAACCTTACTACTTTGGAACCTGGGTTTTAAGTGTAGTATCTCTAGTCAATTGGGAACAGAGGTGCTACATGTAGAAAAGGGAAAGAAGAGAAGTTGAATCAAAGATGGAGGAGGGCGTATGTCCTTCATTGTTGTGGACGGATCTTATGTGAGGGTGTGAACATCAAAAAAACATCGCTTTGTTTTGTTTTTTTCCTTTAGTTCAACATCTGGCGTAAATTAATTAAAACTGAACTGGAACTAACACACGTTCTGCCGAACGCCCTCATTTCTTAAAGGCGGCCAGGCTGGTTAAAGCATTGCTCCTCCTTTCTCCAACTGCCACTTGATGAACACGCTCAGAGACGCCTGGGCCAGACACTCCAAATCTTCCTCCCCAAATGTATGATGCTTAGGATAGCGGTGGTGGAAAATTTAAAAAAAACCCAAAACAAAACAAAAAAACACTCAATCACTCACAAAGCAAATGGTTCAGGCTAACCTTGACAGCGGCGTGTTGGGGGGGGGGGGCGAGCAGAGGAGACCTCAATTTATCTGGTGTTGCAGCGTCTGTGGCTGGATTTATTGGGCTTTAGGTGTCGTCCTGTGACAAGGTGCACATTCTTTCCATGCATTATAGGCCCAGATGATAGTCGTTGTAGGCCTGCAGTAAATAATCTGCAGGTTATGTCTTTCACTGAGTTATTCATTGGGTTGAGCGTGCGATCAGTTGAAGCCCTGTAGGAAAAAAATCCAAACAGACAGTAAACAAATATCACTCCCAGTAAAGTCTGTATGGGAGTGAGCAGAGAAAATAATTGTCATGTTCTTTGGTCGGATTTTTCTCTGAAGTCAGTGCTGACCTGAATGCATTAGTTGGATGTTGCTTGCTTGCTTGCTTGGATGTGGCTCAACTGATACGCAAAATGGCATAGAAAAATACGATTCCTTGCATGTGGTGCGTTTACTTTGTACCGTTACTCCCTCAGCCCTCGGACCCAGCAATACTGGAAATACACAGAAAACAGCTTCTCCAGTGTTTTCTCAAATGGTTTATAAAGGCGGTCTTTGTTTACCAGCCAAGAAAATTTGGACCTCACCAAAATTATTTCTGAAGCACTGTGAGTGGATGTGTGACATGCTTGTATAGACGGGCAAATTCCTCCATCCCTCATGTCAATGAGCTGGCTCTAAGCAAATACTAAGGCCAGATGTCATTTCATCCGATACACTTACAGTTGAACTCATCAATCAGGTATCCAACAATCTGACCAAAACACGGACAGATGGTCTCATGAAACAGATCAAATAAATAAACAGTGAAACAAAGAACGAATTTTTGAACTGAATGATTTTGACATGTGAACTCTCAGCATTACTCAAAATCAACACCGTCCAACAGTAAGTGAGGATGGCTCAGGGATGATTGCTGCTCTCAGTTCCTGCAGCCAATCCGTCTTCACTCAGCGATAACCTAAATAGACATTTAGCTGCCGAGCCTCCCTGACACAGCGTGCATTAGAAACATTTATCTCAGTTCTGTGAGACGGTGATGTAAATTAGACCCGCATTGACCCAATGCCCCAAAGGCCAGCCTGAGCAGAGGCGGCTGCAACCAATGTGAGCGAACCGCATCAGTTTTAGTTGCTAGAGTTTGTATGTTCCAACGCTACTGCCGTGATTCATTCCCACCAGAAGGCTTCGGCTCTTGCAGCACTAATTAGGATTTGAGAGAGCCAACAACAACACAGGGGGAAAGTACCAAAGTGCTCAAACTGGACCAGAGCTGTCTCTTGGAAAAAAAACTTTGTACAACATTTTAGTGATTAAGTTGACCTGAAAATGACTTAGTTTGTCGTGAGTGCCCATAAAATGGTCTCCGGTGTATAGTTGATGACAGTCCACTGTTGGCATCGCTTCAGCATCCAAGATATCAGGAGTCAGATGATTGTCCGTGCAGCCCGCCAATTATATTTCATCACGTGTGACCATGTCAGAGATCTCATCTAGTTCACTTAGTCATTTCATCTGTGTTTTGCCTTAATCCATGTGACGTATGGGTCAATGTTCTTGTTTTTCCCTGTTTACTGTTTTTATTCTCCAGCAGTTATGAAAGACTGATTGTGCGGGAAAACCATGTTTACTCTGTTTCTAATGAACATATATGTTTAGTTTGCCATTTCCTCCACTTGTACTCTGGCAGGTTTTTTTCTTTCTTTCCAGATTTAGATTGTTGATAGCTTTTAAAAGAGCCCGCAACTGGACCACATCGGTCTGTTGTGAAAGCTGGGAGGCATACCATACAAACAAGAGGTGGAGAGAGTACTGAAAATTACTACATAGCTAAAAGTGCAACCACTTTTCTGATAATTAACTTGAGTACAAGTAAAAGTATTGATCAAGAAAATGACTTGAGTTAGAGTAAACGAGTTTCTTGGTGAAAAACAAACAGATTGAGTAATTAATGCTGTAGCTGTAAATGTTTGGAAATATTCCTTAGCTGACAAAGCAGACATCATTGGAAACAACCTGGACAAACACATGCATGAACAACCTATTTTATTTTGGTAATTAAATCTTCAAAAACACCAAGTATAACTGACACTTATTCGAACAAATTCTTCATTTAGCAATTTGTCTACTCTGTAACAGTTATTAGAATAAAAATGGTATTTTATCATAAATCACTAATACTTTACTGTACATCAACAAGATAAAGTACCATGATTTTATCATACTCAAAAAAAAATATTATTACAGAGACAAATTTACTCAAGTACTGTAACGACAGTAGTTGTAATTCGTTATTTTCCACCTCTGGAGTCCGGTCCCCAGAGTTTTAAGGTCACTGGTTGGATTTTCTCCGCTGGTGGAAAGGAGAGCGAGGAGCCTTCCTCTGGTAATTCCACAACGACGAGGCTGGCAGTCAAAATGGCGAGATGCAAACCTCATTTGAGGTGACCAGTTTCAGAGGTCAGAGATCAGCTCGTTCCACCTGAAATCAGAGAGCAGTTGCTTTGACGTGCTTTTCCTTAAGTAGAGAAACTCCATACTTTCCACTGACATGTCTGTTTTTTTTTCCTCACAAAGGCACTCAACATCCACATTACTGCAATTATATATATATATATATATATATATATATATATATATATATATATATATATATATATATATATATATATATATATATATATATATATATATATATATACATACATACATACATACACACACACACACACACATATATATATAGATAGATAGATAGATAGATAGATAGATAGATAGATAGATAGATAGATAGATAGATAGATAGATAGATAGATAGATAGATAGATAGATAGATAGATAGATAGATAGATAGATAGATAGATAGATAGATAGATAGATAGATATAGATATGTAGATATAGATATATACAGAAGGAGAACACAATAAAGTGGCCCAAGGTTATATAAGAGAGCAGACATTTTGATTTCACATCAATACTGACTCACACGAGTGATGCTCGCTCTCTCTCTCTCTCTCTCTCTCTCTCTCTCTCTCTCTCTCTCTCTCTCTCTCTCTCTCTCTCTCTCTCTCTCTCTCTCTCTCTCTGTTCTCACAAACCTCGACCACCCTTCATCCATCCCACCTTATCTTATATTTTCATTATCTTAGTCAGATATGTTTAAGGAGTGGTACCCATTAAGGTGAGGGAGCCTTGTTTCTTATTCCATTGGCGAGCTCTTTACATCCATTTGTGTTTGTTCAACCCCCCACAAAACTCTTTGCTCTGATCAATACTTATTTTTTTCTCTCTCGCTGGCTGTTCCTCATGTACAGAGAGAGAGAGAGATGAAAAAACAACAAAATAAAAGGTGGGGAATAAAAACAGGTGGACGGCTGAATAAATCTAGAATATGTTGGAATGATGGATCACGACCTCTCTTATGTCCTCTGTCGGTCAATATGAATGACCTTCTCCAAGTCACGCTAACCAACATTCATTTTAAACTTTTTTTTGTGGATTTTTCTCCCCGATTGTACTTGGCCAATTACCCCACTCTTTCGAGCCGTCCCGGTCACTGCTCCACCCCCTCTGTCGATCTGGGGAGGGCTGCAGACTACCACATGCCTCCTTCGATACATGTGGAGTCGCCAGCCGCTTCTTATCACCTGACAGTGAGGAGTTTCACCAGGGGGACGTAGAGCATGGGAGGATCACGCTATTCCCCCCAGTCCCCCCTCCCCGAACAGGCGCCCCGACTGACCAGAGGAAGCGCTAGTGCAGCGACCAGGGCACATACCCACATCCGGCTTCCCCCCCCCCGCAGACACGGCCAATTGTGTGTGCAGGGACGCCCGACCAAGCCGCATTTTAAACTTCTTAAAATAATGGTTATTTCAATGCATAGCAAATTAGAGCAAATGCAGCACATTGCAATGGCATTTCAAATTGCTTTACATAATGGATGAACAGACACTGAATAAGAAATGCTGAATAAGATGAAAAGAAATAAACAGGGATGAAATCGCCAGAACTGAAATAGCTAGGATTAAACAATTTATTCATCAAAACATCCCACTTGCAGACATAAATTAGTCGAGAATTAACTGTTAAAATCAGGTTTACCCCTCAAATCTTATTTTACACTCAGTAATTTTGCTAAATTACAGTTTTCTCGACAGCTGAGAAGTGATCTGCCTTATTTTGCCTTTATTCCTTTGGAGAGTAACACCTGTTTCTGAGCAAATTGCTTTCTCCATCAGGCAAGTGCAATTTTTCATCTGTTAAAAGACCCAATCTGGTTCATCTGACCATCTAAAATGGAGGTGCATTTCCATACATAATTGAAGATTTCGAGTTTTCTGTCTTTCCCACCCGATGGTGATTGAAAATATGGGCCTGTTTTACTCCAATAACTATAACTATTACCGATGTGACCAAACCTTTTACAGCACGAGAAAACATTAGAAACTCATATTTAGTTGTTGTTTAGTGTTAATCTTTACATTATGAGACCTGTCAATCAATTTGGGAGTGATAAGCAGCTTCCAATCCTGGGTTTTGTATTTTTGTTAGCGGGGTGACTCTGGTTCACATTTGAGTTAAAAATTGTATTGATGAAAGTTAAGCCTAAATATGATCCTAAATGAGAATATTAGACTAAATGCCTGGTTAATGAACAATGTTGAGTCTAATTTGGGCTCTAATGTGTATAATGTGATGCACTGTTATGCATTGCGACGTATCCGAAACAGGACACGTGGTGAAAATGGTAAAAACTTTGCACTCACGGCCGTGGCATCTCTCAGAGGCTCCGTAAACCCAAGTTCATGATCTGGCTTCAATTACTGCGGTGGGTAAGGGGCCGTAACAGAACATGGATGTAAAGGAAGACTTTGATCGTCTGCACTGGGAAACATGAAGGAAGAGGTGGAGGAAGGGAATTGATCACCTGGACGGAGAGCGGTGGACCCAGCTGCAATATTTCAGGTTGATTACCCCAATCTCCACATCCAGTTCATTTTTTCAGTCAAATAACAGTTGTCATTTGACTGAAAACTGAACTGGACATGGAGATTCAGGTCGATTACCTAAAAAACTCCATGCATCCTCTTTTTTTTCCCGGATGCATACGAGCATAAGGATGCACTTACAGCAATAATATGGTAAACAAATGTGATTCGATCCATAAATAAAGACCATTTTCAAAGCAGAGGGGTGCAAGAGAGGCAACTTCAAAAAAAACAAAAAATCCCATCAGTGAATATTTTGGAGGAGTTGGTGTCCCGTGGCGGATGACCAAGATCTCATTTTGGAATGCATCTCGTCAGAATACATTCCCTTAGCTTGCTTTTTTATGCTCCAGGTGCAAAGCAGTATATCCCGCCTGTTCACCATTCACAGAGTGATGTAAAACACATGGAAAGGAAATGATGGGAAACCAAGACTTTGTCCCAGAAGGCTTAGCGGGAAAAAGGCGGGTCGCAACTCTGTCTTTACACGTGTAGGTGGCTTACACACAAGCCACATTTGACATGGTGCAGTTTTATGTAGCTCTGAATTTCATAACATCTCCATAAAAGTCACTGGGCATCAGCATACAGTAATACTTGGTTTGCCTGAGAAAATCTTGAGGTTGGCTCCATGTGGGAAAGCTTGTTCTCCTTCGGTGTCGGGTTTCCACTCTTGGTACTTTTGACATTTCTTACTGTGCCTGACTCATAATCGGCTCTGACTACCAAACAAATAAAAACGAAAAGCTTCAATGTGCTGATTTTTGGAAAATGTCCCTCTGTGTTGCTATGACATTTCGGTTGTGCGCGTTCAGGAGGCGCACAGGATTGGATGTTACAGAGTATTACAGCATCTTGCATTACACTGCCTTGTCATTGTGGACAACAGACATAAATATTCATGGCTCGCTTCTCCTCGATGAGTGGTTGGCCCCGGCAAAAAAACAAAACAAAAAAAAAAAACGGAGCCTGGCCTCGCATAGCAAAAGAGAATTACAAAAATAAAACAAAACCTAAGACACATGAATTACAAAGCCCATAGACAATACTGGATGAAATGATTCACTTATTAAATTTGTTCATCACAATGTGGACATGTACTTCTATTGCTTCTCCTGCGGCTTTGCAGGCGTTTTGTGTGTGTGTGTGTGTGTGTGTGTGTGTGTGTGTGTGTGTGTGTGTGTGTGTGTGTGTGTGTGTGTGTGTGTGTGTGTGTGTGTGTGTGTGTGTGTGTGTCTGTTTTACATTTATTTGTCCTTGTGAGGACCAGATGTCCTCATAAAGACCTAAAATCTCGTGGGGACATTTTTTTTAAGTGCCCATGAGGAAAATGATTATTTCTGGGCTAGGGTTCGGGTTTACGGCTAGGGTTACTTTTGGGGCTATGGTTAGGCTTAGGGCTAGTATTAACGTAAGCCATTATAATTAGGCTAAGGGTTAGGGTAATGGTTAGGGTTAGTGTTAGGTGAAGGGTTAAGGTTTGAGCTAATTTGAGGGTTTGAGGTTAGGGAAATGGGATTTTGACCAAAATAAACTCTCGGTGTGTGTGCTTTTGTGTGTTGAGATTAGCCCAATGACTCAGCGGTCGCCTGTCAAGTGTGTGTGTGTGTGTGTGTGTGTGTGTGTGTGTGTGTGTGTGTGTGTGTGTGTGTGTGTGCGCGTGTGTGTGTGTGTGTGTGCGCGTGTGTGTGTGTGTGTGTGCGCGCGCGTCAGCTGTGAAGGTGACTTGCCATCGTTTCATGGCGCCACATTGGCAGCATGCAGCGCCGCCATGCTACTTCAAACACAGCAGTTTGTTTGTATCAGGTCAGGAAAGCTGGAGCCAGTCAAAAAAGCCTCCTTTATTCCTCTTCATCGCTCCTCTCTCTCTCTCTCTCTCTCTCTCTCTCTCTCTCTCTCTCTCTCTCTCTCTCTCTCTCTCTCTCTCTCTCTCTCATCTTTTCCTTTTCCTCCTCCACTGCCCTATCTCTCTTCCCGCTCTGTGTCTACCCAGAGCTTCTCCTCTTTCCCAGATAGCAGTTAAAGAGCTTTGGAGAAGTGGAGTCTGTCTGCTGATCAGATAGCTCAGTAACTAATGAAAAGCGTCATGGAGGTGACAGTAAGATTAATGAAGTATTCCACGCTGCACCCTCATGTGGCACAGCGAGGCTTTTTCCCCGACGCTGCTTAACAGCTATTTATGGTGACAAATAATGCCCCCCTTCTGCCATCGACACCTGCGTGTCAAGGTTAAAAAATACATTCACCATGGCTGGCGCTGTGGAGGACAGCCGGAGAAAGAGCTGCTGGTTCAGATATAACACTGAATAAACTTGTTTACTGCATGTTGACTTGAGGGGGTAGGGGAGATATATATATATATATATATATATATATATATATATATATATATATATATATATATATATATAGAGAGAGAGAGAGAGAGAGAGAGAGAGAGAGAGAGAGAGAGAGAGAGAGAGAGAGAGAGAGAGAGAGAGAGAGAGAGAGAGAGAGAGAGAGAGAGAGAAGAAGAGAGCAGAGCGAGACCGGGCGAAAAGGGAATTCGGGATTAATTGAAAACATCTGGGCCGTGCAAAATGGCTGCAGTGGAGGAGTTTGAGGAGAGTGATGGAAGAGAGAAATTGCGGCACTTGAAAACATTGATTCTTTTTCTTTTTTTCTCATTTTCCAAGAGACAGTTTGTGATGTCACCAAGTCCATCTGGCTGGCTGCCTATCTCTGTGTGTGTGTGTGTGTGCCCGCGCGCCCACGCGTGTGTACAGACATCTCTCTGATCAGGAGCATCTCATTTGCAGTCGATAGGGATGGCCAGGGCTGAGCGGCGGTCAATTTTGTCTGACCTTCAGTGGCATTACAGTGGGCTAATCTAACGGAGCACATGGACACCACCATCAGGTGAATGTGGAGGTTAAAAAGGTGTGGAAAACAGCATTTCAACACAGACAGAAAGACAGCCAGACAGACACACACACACACACACACATCCAGGTTGTTGCATTCTTCTCAAAATACTTGCAAGCTTTGTGAAGACTAACCACATTCTCAGTCACATGCACAGACCTGCTCTGCACAGCACAATATACACAGCCTATCATACACACAGTTTATTTCACAAACCCGTGTAGCCATTATGCACACAGACTACATACACATATCACACACACACACACATAGGTATATACTCATGTGCATGTACTTATGTGGACACACACACACACACACACACACACACACACACACACACACACACACACACACACACACACACACACACACACACACACAGTCTGTGTGGTTTGGCTACAGACCACAGCCTGGGTTAGTGGCAATCATTCGACACTCTGTGTGGCCGTTGGCTTGCCACTGGTTGCCTGGTTCGTGTCATGTGATGTGTGTATTTGAGTGTCTCCTGTGAGTTACTTTTGTACAGAAGTGCATGGTTTTTTTGTGAGCTTGCCTGCAGGCATATGTGTGTCAGCATCTGTGCCTGTAGTTGTTCACTTTGGCTTTTGTACTTGTGTGTATCTCTGCTTAGAAGCCTGTGTGTGTTTGTGTGTGTACATACGTGTTTGCATATGCTAGTCTGGTTGTGTGCATCTGCATTTAATGCATTTGTGCTTCACCCAAGTCTTTCAAAGTGTTTTTATATTCTATATTTTTATATCTGTGCTTTTGTGTGTGTGTGTGCGTGTGTGTGTGTGTGTGTGTGTGTGAGAGAGAGAGAGAGAGAGAGAGAGAGAGAGAGAGAGAGAGAGAGAGAGAGAGAGAGAGAGGAGAGAGGAGAGAGAGGAGAGAGGAGATGAGCGAAGGAACAGGTCTCATAGCCGCAGTAGCAGTCGGATAGCAGCTCTACGCCTGGAGATTCTGATTACAACTGACCAGGAGAGAGAGAGAGAGAGAGAGAGAAGAGAGAGAGAGAGAGAGAGAGAGAGAGAGAGAGAGAGAGAGAGAGAGAAGAGAGAGAGAGAGAGAGAGAGAGAGATGAGAGAGAGAGAGAGAGAGAGTACGAAACAGACAGAGGGAGAGAGAGAGCTTGAGAGAGGAGAGATTAATAGAGTTTAAAAGAGAGGCAAAAAAGAGAGGAGAGAAAAAAACATTGTAGGGAAGGCAAAGATATTTAAAGAGGAAGAACTAGAGAGACGGGGAGAAATACAGAGTGAAGAGCAAGGGAGGACAGAGGAACAGAGAGAATAAGGAAAAATAAGATGATGAGTAAGCTGGAGACAGAAGGAGGGAGAGCAAAAGAGAGAGAGAGAGAGAGAGAGAGAGAGGAGAGAGAGAAGACAGAGAGAGAGAGAGAGAGATGAGAGAGAGAGAGAGAGAGAGAGAGAGAGAGAGAGAGAGAGAGAATGGGAATAAGATCAAATAAAGGATCAACAGCAGAAGAGCAAGGAGAAAGCCTGGTTTAACACAAAAAACGAAGATGACACATCTAGAGAGAGCAGGAAAGGGAGAAAGAAAGTTATATGCAGAGAGAAATGGATAAACAGATGAATAGAGAGAGAAAAGAGGGAAAGAGACAGACGGAGAGATGGAGAGAGACAGGTGATAGAGAGGTGGAGAGAGCGAGAGAGAGAGAGAGAAACAGAGAGGGAGGGAGTATTATGTGCTTCAGAAGAAGCTGTTGCTGGATGTAGATCGACACCTCGGAGAGGAGAAGCAGAACGGACGAGGAGGAGAGGAGCACTGCACAGGCAGAGAGGAGGAGGGGGAGTAGGGGGAGAGAAAGCGGGGGGAGGGGTCGCAAGGAGAGAGAGAAGGAGCGCGGACAGGAGCAGTGCGAGGAGGGGAAGGGAGGCAGAGAGCGAGCAAGAGGCAGCGAGGAGATTTCACAGACAAACAAGCCAAGCACCAAGACCGACGCGCGCACGCACATACACACACGCACGCATACACAAACACAAGCACACACCACCACAAACACAGGAGCAGATAAACGTGCACGCCCATTGGAGTGTATGGGACATGCCCATGGACACACACAGTGGCCGAGCACCAGAGAGGACACACAGAAGCCCCCGCTTGAGGAGCTACGGAGAGCAGCATGTTCTTGGGTGAGTGTGTGTGTTGTGTGTGTGTGTGTGTGTGTGTGTGTGTGTGTGTGTGTGTGTGTGCGCGCGCGCGCACGTGTTTCTCTGCATGCTTGAGAAAGTAAATGCTTGTAGTGCAGACTGCAGTTGTTGTGCCAGTCTTGTATGTCTCATTCAGGCACGGTGTCATTCAGGGCATCATGCTTGTTCTACTCACCAAGAGATGAATGAATGGAATATTTGTTTTGTTTTATGTAAATCCTGAATCAAGTTACACTCTTAGCTCACCTAACAAAATATGTGCGTGTGTGTTCGCATGCGTGCGTGTGTGCGCGCGCGTGTGCAGCAGCAGCACACAGGGTTATTCATGGTGTTACGCGCACATGCACAGATCCCTTTTTGAATTTCAGACGTAAATGGGCGAGGGTGTGCGTGTCCTACCTTCATGTGGAAAGACTGATAGGAGAGCGTGAAGTTTCAAGGCAGAGCGAACGGTGTTGGACGAACCTTCGTCCATGTGGGGGGTCGAGAATCCACGCTGTGGTTTTCACCGCCACTCTTTTATTGACTGTGTCTTTCGTTGCTTTACAAGGAAGGAATTTAAACAGTGTTTGGACTAAGCCAACCTTAAGGGAACTTTGATATTCCACGTAGGTTTAAAAAAAACTGAAGGAGGGCTTGAGCCATTATTTTTATGAGGAGAAAAGAGGAGAGAGGAGGCTTAGACTGACTAAATGTGTGAGTGGCTGCTCTTGAAACTCTCTTCACACGGCTGGCTTAGTCACATTGGAGGAATAATTACAAAGGCATACGGAGTCCCGGGAGGGGGTGATTTGTTAGAGTCTTTTTTTTTCATCTTGAGGGATTATAGTGATGTGAAGTTACGGAGCATGATGTGTAAAAGAGAGAGGGGGGGATTTTCTGTCGTGAGTGGAGACCAGAGGAGAGAAATGAAGAAAAGCTGTCAGGTGCAGCAGCTACTCGGCTGTCTGAGACGGCTGACTGTTGTCCGGTAGCTTTCGGGAATTAGAAAGAAAACAATATGGATGTGCTGTTTCTGTCCAGAAGGATCTCACGTCAGCCCTTTTAAATGACTGTTCCAGTGGGGTTTTTCTCTATATACATATTAACTCATTTACTACTAATGGTGTATATTTACATTACTCCCAACAATTGACCAAAGTGTGCAGCATTTTTTTTAATTAGATTTTTTTTCACGTGTTTTTCCTACCTTCCAGGCCGTGATGGTTTCCATTCATTTCTGTCCAGTATGAAAATCAACTTGCCGAAACATAAAACATTGGGTAGGTAATCAATCACAGTGAAAATTATGTCGACTTTATTTCATGTCAGTTATACAGTTGTTTTAGTACAATGCTGTTGACATCTCTGATGGCTGCAAAAAGTCGTTCCAGTCGACTACTTGAAAGTCGGCTGCCAAACAGCGACCGTTTTAATGCAAGAAGCTAAAATTGACATTACATTATGTCTATTTGCGTGTTGGTTTTCTTTCCAATTTGATTTGATGACAAGACAGTTTATGAATGCGACGCTCTTCCACAGCCTAATCTTAAAATTGGATGTCGAAAAGTACTGAAATCCACCGACCGGAAGATTTTTCACATCAAGCTAAGCTTTCAACCGTATTGTCTCGCAAGAAGGGTCTAACTTTGACAAAGAGTGACGTCAACAGATTGGTCAGTGTGAGGATTACCTATCCATCAAGTCTCTGTAAATTGCTTCCGGTGTGGGTGGATGGCGGCGCAGATTCGCGTTTGCGGCGGCCTCACCCAGTACCGGTGTGGGAAGATGGCAGCCGCAAACTTGCGTTTGCAGCGGCCTCATCCAGTACCATCCATGCAGTGTCCTATGTCCACGTCTGCGTCTAAGTTGTGTCTTCGTTGGTGGCTGGGGGAGCTTGCACGGGATCGCTCGGAGAGCTTGGCTGCTGATCCTGTGGGCCTAGGGACCACGGCCCTGCTTGGAGCTGCGCCTGCGGGGGGGCGGCACCGGGGTGGTCTGATGGGACGCGGAAGCGGACGGGCTGCTGGCTGCTGGCCCGTGCAGGCCAGCAGTTCCAATGGGGGGCGGTCTGGTAGCGGCCTCGCCTAGCATTGACAGTGTTTCTGGTGTCGTCGTGTGAAGTACTGGGAGGTGTGTCGAGAGTGTCTGGCTGGGGGGGCTGCCGTTGGATTGGCCGGGGGAGCCTGGTCTGCTGCGTCCGGTGGGCCCCTGGGACCACGGCCCTGCCTGGAGCTGCGCCAGAGGAGGGAGCACCGAGGGCGGTCTGACAGGATGTGGAAGCAGGGCAGGCTAAGTTAACTGCTGGCCTATGTGGACCGATGGTCATCCTGGCGTTCGCTCTCTTGGACAGTGAAAATGTTTTTGATATGTTGGATATATGTGTTTTTGTAGTTTGGATGTGTTGTTGTATGTTGCACTGATGAAACGACAAATAAATGTTCCTGATTCCTGATGAATGGAAACCAATGGCTGTCTGGAAGGAAGGGAAAAATCTCATTCAAAAACCTAACAACACTGTGTAATGTTTTGGAAAATGCTAAGGAGTAATGTAAAGTATACATGATTTTAAGTGAAAGGGCACTTCGCCTACAATGCAGAAGTGTCGTAGGTTCCTTTAACACAACCCCGTGCAAACTAGCGTCATGCTAGCACCAAGCATGGTGGCATGTTGCGCTGTGAGTTATAACACTGAATTTCTGGGGAATCTGGATAGTGTTTTCATCTATCCACTGTAGAGGGTGATGATGTGGTATGATTTCTGTGTTTGTTCTACTCTGGCCTCATTATATGGAGAAAATCATCTGGAGTGCAGAAGAGGTGGAATATTAAAAAAAATAGCGACATCTTTAACGACGTACGTGTGCTCAACAGATTTTGAATGCTGCTATTTAACAGAACGCTTTTTTCTCTTTAAAACGACAAATAATTTTTACATCAGATGACATCAAGAAACATACGCTTGAAACGCTTGACCACTTTAAAAGTGGATGTAAAAAAAAAGAAGCAGGTTCTTCAGTAACGCCCGACTACATTAAAACCACAGTTACATTAAAAGGAAACATTAAGAGAGCCATAAGTCAGCAGGGATAATCAGTCTTAAGTGCACGCCGCCATCATACAAACCTTTAGTGTTTTGAGGTGGAGGCCTCGGAGTAAATCTGTCTAGTGTGTCTGGCCACGCGGTCGCAGTTTAACCAGCACGTAAACGTTTTCTTTTGGTTAACCTCAGATTACAGAGTGCATGGGAAGTGATTGTTGGAGTGGGTTCAGAGACAGCTGTGTTTATGATAGTGATAAAGTCATGGCAACAGCAAAACTCTACGCTGCTGGGGGGACCTGAAAATTAAGTAGTCATGAGACTTGTGAAAAAGGATTAAAAAAATATTTTAACGAGACTTTTCCTGCAAGGTTAATTGGAAAATCTGTAAATGTGTGACTTTCAAGAAAC
>NC_079219.1:46737268-46767268 GCF_029633865.1 Lampris incognitus
ACGGGTCTTATCACTGGAGGAGTCTAAATCCAGGACACTAAAAGAAGAGGATGAGAGGTGATTAATTATGAATGTCAGTCGACGTCTTCCAGACATAATTCTCTCTCTCTCTCTCTCTCTCTCTCTCTCTCTCTCTCTCTCTCTCTCTCTCTCTCTCTCTCTCTCTCTCTCTCTCTCTCTCTCTCTCTCTCTCTCTCTCTCTCTCTCTCTCTCTCTCTCTCTCACTATCGACACTGCCGCAGGAGTGAAACCGTTTGAGTCCAGATAAGTGAATTTTTCAGAGGGCAACATGGAGGACACTCCGAGTCAACACTGAATGTGTGCATCTGTATCTGTGTTAGAAAAACATATAATTACAAACGTGAAGACTGAATGTGTGCTGGCGCATTTAACGCAGGCTCGTGGTTTTTGTTTATAAAGGTACAATCCATAATTTAGATGTAAACCAAAGGGTCGCTCCGCAACCAAAATGCTAAACACAAGACTGGAAACTGCTATCGCTCCCAAATTGATTGACAGGTCTCTTTAAACTGGGATAAGCAGCTTTTTTATGGTGTCATTCGGTAAAAATTCCATAATAACCTTTCAGCAAATCATAATTCAAGTGGTTTATGAGAAAAATAGACTTATGCGCCTCCTCTTGGCTCCGTATTAGGCTTTAAAAATCTAGCTCGGCACGGAAGGTTTTAGCCAATCACGTGTAATTTCAGAGAGCGAGCGTTCCTATTGGCTGTTCCACAATGGTAGATTTACGTGTATGCGATCAATTTGCATCCGGCCTGCCCTGCCGGTAACTTGTGTTTGTAACCCTAACCCTAAAAATCAACAACACCAACCCGAAATGGCTGCATCACATGAACAATAACTAAGATATTTGCTGATTTTTATGTATTTATTTATTTTATGCACCCCCGCAATCCTGAGACCAGGATAAGCGGTTTGGATAATGGATGGATGGATTGATGGATGGTTGGATGGCTAGATTATCAATTACGGCACAAGTTTCACGAGTCTTGCTTTGACGTTTTCTGGTCGTACACGCGTACGTCGAGGCTTCTTCTTCCGTTTTATTGGCTAATTGCAACCAGATGGAGCATTATCGCCAGCTACTGTTACGTTAAAGAGTCCTTAATTTATTTGCTTCCCATCAGTCCAGTATCCTTGAGAAAGGTGAAGATATATTTAAGTACATCATTCCCAGTGATCCTTGTGAAAATTGAGTTGAGGTCCATGTGCATAATTCCCCTTTGTTCCAATATAGTTTGTAGTATGAATCTCTCTATTGCATACATTAAAAAAAAGCACAAAAAAACATGTTCTACAGTCTCTGGTTGACGGCAGACATCCCAGTTCCCAGTTTGTGTTTCCCGATGAGTTGCAATAAAGAATTCAATCTAGTATGACCTAATCTTAATCTGCTAATGATGTTCTGTTCACTCCTGCTCTTCCCCCAAGTCCTTTCTACTCCTACTTCCTGTTGGATCCGGTACAGATGTCTTCCTTTTTGGTTATTGTCCTATAATTCCTGCCATTGTGCCTGATTTTGTGTCTTATAAATTATTTTGTTTCTGCTTTGCTGATTGGTACTGACAGACTGTTTCATTTCCGGTAATACCTACATGAGCTGGTATCCACATAAACCGAACGTCTATTCCCAATCTAACAATCCTGTATAATCGTTGTAATATTTCATAGATAATATCTTGTCGACAGTTTGAAGATGTATTTTTTTAAGCTATTTAGGGCTGCACTGGAGTCAGAACAAATTAAAACTCGCCTTGGTTGAGTTTCTTCTAGCCACAGAAGAGCTAATGAGATAGCCAACAGTTCCACTGTATACACCGCTAAGTGATCACTCGCTCGCTTTTTCACTCTGACCTTTAACTCGGGAACATAAAATGCACAACCGGTGTTTCCATTCTCTGGATTTTTGGATCCATCAGTAAATATAGTATGTATATATTGTCCATATATTTCGCATATAACAGTGTTCACAAAAGTCTGCACATGGATTGTATTTCTTTTTGAGTGTAAACGATCCAATATAGAGACATTGGATTTGGATCGTGTACTTCGAGGCTGAAGAGCGATGTGGAGGTCATTTGGTGGGAGGGGCTTAGCTGCGTGATACGAGGCAGCAGAGGGAGGAGAAAGGATTTGCATTGGAATGTTCAATGTTACCTACTGCAGCATCAATAAAAGGACTAAAACTAAACAATTAAATTTGATTTTCTAATATTTTCTGATGCTGTAAAATAGTTGTTCACTTTGCTAATGGTTTTAAAGACTGAAGTAAAACAGGCCCGCATTTTCAATTACCATCAGTTGAAAAAGACACAAACTTCTTATTTTTAATCTGTAACTCGAACTTTTTAATTACATATGTAAATTTAGCTAGATTTGAGATGCTCAATAAATCACGGATTGGGCCTTTAATACAGACCGATAAAATGAGGTACTCATCGATGGCTGAGAAGAGGAGTTGGAAGAAGTCTGATCTCATCTTTCTTTTATAAATGTCTTTGGATATTTTATGTCACGTTACGAAATGTCTCCCCACTTTACGCCTCACAAGATGGATAGCTTTACTATTTCACAATCAAACGTTTTTTCCAGTGGTCTTGAGGAGTTTGATTTTTGTATATGGAAAAGGATCTCCTAAGCATATGTCTCCCCTGTTTACAACCAATACAAATAAAACACTTTATTTTTTACAGTCTGAAAGCGCTGAAAGAAGTCTTGTTAAAGCTGTTCGATACACAGCAGTCCCTCCAAACCTAAAGGTTTTTTGGACTATAGCGGTGTTAAATCATGTACCATGTAGTTACATAGGCAGGTTTTCATTTCAACCAGCGTTACACCGCTTTAATTTGACTAATTAATCCTCTGTCTGCTTTAAGGTATGTTAATTGTGTTAATTAGTAAAATCAGCTGGCATAAAGTTTGGTTGCAATAAAATCCTCCATATACATGACTGTACATGACTACATGGTTGAGTATCTGTGCTGTAAATTATAGCAGTAAAGTGTTTCAATTTAATGGATTTCTGTGTAAACAGAGACAGTTTTGTGGAAACTGCATTCTCCCAACAGGCCCCATGCTGCAGTCAGTAGACTTAGCCTCATGATCTTCACTATCTTTACTCTGCTGATGCACTGACTCTTATTTTTTTTCTGCACAATACTAAAGAATTTCTGTCAGTCTTCTGCACAAAGGGTAATGGAGTTTGAATAAAGTCTAAAGAAATTATTACAAAAAGCTGGAAAATAACTTGCCCCCTCAGGTTTTGAACTTTTCCACTTCTCGTGGCTCGTTTCTGGGCTGACAGCCATTTTAACGTCTGCAACTTTTGAACTATGACCCGTTACCATTCAGCGTTGAGAGAAAGTGGATGTGACTTTGCTTGGCGGTGCCAGCTGCTCAGACTGATGCCCACCTGAGCTCATGTCAGTGGTGGCATTCAAATTTAGAAATTATGTGGGTAGAAGTCAAACATTGACATTTTTCTGCCAAGCTGAACACAAATATTGACACTTGTGACAAAATGATGAATGTGGAAGTCTTCTGTGTGCAGTAGTCTTTTTTTTCTAACTTGGACTTTCTGATGCACTGCTGCAATGCCATTTAAAAGAGTTTAGTTAGGGTTGGAGTTGGGGTTAAGGATAGGTGAGGGTTGACATTAGCAGCCTTGGGCTTATTTTCCGACCTAGCTCCTTCCTTTGTACCGTAGCTGACGATGACAGATGATGGGGCCAAAGTGAACTGAAACACAAACCCTATGAGACTGGAATGTGTCCGTTTGTTTGTACATGTTGGGAGTATCTCTATTATTCCACTACCCTTCACAACTTGTAAAAAAATTGAAAATAAATTCACATTTCTCCACTCGGCTGTGTTGCAAAGTCACTCCTCGTAAACCACACAGCGAGAGGAATGAAGAACTTCACAGTGTAAACTGAAACTTGAGGATTTTCCTCTGATCTCTGATTGTGAGTCAGAACAAAATCAACTCTCTGTGCGGTAGAAAACCCACAGGCCTTCACTCACTTCATCTCCAATTGATCCCAAAGTGACTCCAAACATTCACTTGACCTCTTTATTCCATCAGTTCACATTTCAATAGTCAAATAAAATCCATCTCCCAGCATGCAGTATTTCTTTACCACGCTGTGAACTAATCCATCACATCTCAGTCGTGATGAGTGAGGCTGCTCGACCTGCACGCGTCAACGGCACTGGGCGGCGGATTTGGCTTGTCTGGGACGAGGCGTGCTTGTGGCCTGACGTCATGAGGGCATGTCAGAAGGTGGTGGAGTGGGATGACGCCTGGAGAAGAACATGCTTCGTCAGACGTGTCTCCACATGAGAAATGGCATTTGCTCTTTTTCAACAGATGGCAGCGCTCCGGTGACTGGAGAAATGACAGGAGAGAGGGAGAGAGAGAGAGAGAGAGAGAGGGAGAGAGAGATGGATGGAGTTTAAAAGAGGCAAAAAAAAAGAGGCCACTAATTTTTATGATTTTTGCCTTTCGTTTATTCTTTACCAGCACTTTGGGATCAAAACGTGGCAAACCTCACTTTTATTTGTCTCAAGACGGTGGTTTGATATGGTATCTGCCAGTGCTTTAGTCATGCTGGCTCTGAGTTACCCTGTTAAAAAAAAAAAAAAACGAAAAAAAAAATCTCCCTCTGGTTCTCATTAAAGTTCAGCGAAATGGCTCCTTTAAATTCTAATGTTTTGGAACTCTGGGATGGTTTTTTCTCTTTTTTTTTGATCCTACCGTGTTGAAATCAGCCCTTTGCTGTTTCCAATTGGTGGTTTATAAAGCACTCTGCTGGCGTGGCTTACTCACATGACAATAAAAGTCAAGTATTTACTTTTGTTTTTCCTAAAAGTCTCTGTGTCTCAGCCCAGTCTCTCCATTGAATCATCTTATAAGCGAGACCCTGACTGCTGCAGTCACTACATAATGGCTGTCAGGGAGGGGGATACTGTTGGCCAGGAGAGTATTCATTATAGCTGTTAGTTAGGAGAGAGAAACAAACCTCACAGTAGTTATTCTTATCACAGATCTGAACTCCCAGTTTTGGCCCAAGAATTGTTGCAGGTTGATATTTCATGCTTTGTTAGCTGTTAGATATGAAACAGGATTGATGTCTAATGGCATTTGCTGAAATCAGTCGACGTGTGTGTGTGTGTGTGTGTGTGTGTGTGTGTGTGTGTGTGTGTGTGTGTGTGTGTGTGTGTGTGTGTGTGTGTGTGTGTGTGTGTGTGTGTGTGATGTTTGGAATGAATGTGGAGGTTTTGTTTTGGTGGCATTAGTGCAGAGGCTAATATATCTAAATCTATCTCTAACATGATTTTTCAGATCATGATGACACCTAATACAATAAAATCCCAAATACGATGCAAAATGACAGTGCATGGCAGTTTGCATCCTCTAGAATAGATCAGATCAGATTGGATTAGATCAGATGAAATGTTGATATTCTCCAAAGGGCAATTCAATCTACACTCTGCATATATACTTTCAGGATTATTTTTGAATGCAGATTACAGATTATTGGCTCGGACTTTTCTGTTTCTACATGTATCCGTTATTCTCTGTCTAAAATGATATGTGTGTGTATCCGTTACAGGTAACACATGTCAAAATGGCCTCATGCACACACTAGTGCGGCCCGCCATTCCGACTGTCCAGCCCTCGATGGGGATGAAGCAGTTCCTTCCATTTCCTCTGGACACAACTTCGGCCATAAACCTCTTCCCAGGCTTCAATGCAGTGAGTCCTATTTTCAAGTCCAATGACAACGGGTCAGTTGGTCTCTGTCTCTTAAAATGCTTTTTCAAGTAGTACTGGTACGTGCTGTGTCTTGACTGTGAGTGCTGCTGAGTTTGGTGAGATTTTGCAATAGAGAAAAGGAGTTGTATGCTTTTATACAACTCTCATTTGTTTGTTAGGTGCAATAACGTGAATTCTTTTTCATATTCATGGCTTTCTTCCTCATTCACTTGCTATGATGAAGCTATAAAACACTATGCACCCTATCATTTTTCCTGGGAGAATCCTACCGGACACTAACCATTCAGAGGAACTACTGCAAGTCTTCATGAGTTGTGTATTTGTGGATTAGCTGGTATACTTGAACACATTGGTGAGAGAAGGTATTGAAAATCACATTTTTTGCATGTAAATCATTAGGATTGTAGCTTTAAATGAAAGTATGTACTGTAAATAGTACATGTGATAGAACTGGTGACGTGTAAATGGAGTCCAGAGGATTGTCCTCATCGTGCATGTCAGGAATCATCTGTATGCTGGTATGAATATCATGATTTATTTTTCAAAGTAGAAACAATTCATGCAGAAACGTCTAGGCTCAGGAAGTCAGAATCAGAAAAATCAGCAAAAAAAGACCCATGACAGAAAAGCTCTGATCTGAATGAAAGCTGAGAGGTCTCTCAGACTTTACACTTGAAATATGGGGGTAGCTCAATTTAACCTACACTGGAAACCGAACCAAAAATATGGAGCACAGCTGGATGAAATTGAGACACACACACACACACACACACATACATACACACACACACACACACACACACACACACACACACACACACACACACACACACACACACACACACACACACACACACACATATATACTGGAACCAGTGAAGACATTACAGAACAAGGCTCAAATAACTTACAGGAGTCCAGCTTGTCTCTTAGAAATGAGTTTCAGCAGAAAGTTTAGTCTTCCCTCCTCTTCAACCCCTTAATCTGCATTTAACACACTTTTACACAGATAATGTAGAGTACACTGTGAAGGCTTCAAATTGAGGGAAGCTGATACTGGATTAACAGAAAGTAATCACCCCTCACACGCGCACGCGCACGCGCACACGCACACGCACACGCACACACACACACACACACACACACACACACACACACACACACACACACACACACACACACACACACACACACACAATTTCTGCACTTTCAATCCCTTTGTCTTGACTAATCTCTCACTCTCTCTCTCACTCTCTCTCTCTCTCTCTCTCTCTGTCAGCTTTTTTATAACTCCCTTACACTCCTCTTTTCTTTTGGAGGCATGATGAAGGGCTTGGTCCTGCTCTTTAGGATGTGGGCTGGAGTAGGCTTCTTTACATGTCGCACCGATGCTGTCAGCGGTGGGTGATTTGCTTACTATGAAAAGTGATTTTATAATTCCTATAAAGCAATATCACTCCAACCCTGCAGTGCATCACAAGCCACTGCTCTATGGCAACTGTTGTGTTGAGGTTTCTGTCTTCCCTGCAGAAAGTCCAGAATGAAAAGGGTTTTAGATCCACTGCAGCAGATATGGTGATTTACAGGCGGGGCTGAAACTAGTCTCTACCTGCAGTCGTCTTGAAAGGAAATGCTGCTATCAGCTCTGATGAGGCCAGATGTACTTATGGGCCTCTGGGGCATCGTAAACATTTATTGCTCTCTTATCCACAAAATACCAAATCATCATATAGACCGGAATAACTACAATTTTTTCCATTAATCTATAACAAAGGTACAGATTTAGTACCCTGACAGGGTATACTTAACAATGTTTTCATCGCCTCTTCTTCCGAAAATAAAAGAGTGTGAAAGGAAGAGCTGTAGCTGTTTGTGTGGTTTGTGTGGTTTCATGACTCATGTCAGGGCTTGGTTCAGTCTTGACGACGGACGCTATGAGAATGGAAGAGAAGGGTCAAACATTTTGTTTCACCACAACACTCTAATTTTTTTGTTCTTCAATACCCTTTTCCAGTGTCCAGATACACACTGATTACACTGACACGTCCAGCACCCACGGAGACACACCCACGGAGACACACACACACAAAATATGGCTTCAAGTCATGAAGCAGACACTATACATGCATTTTAAAAAAACAAGAAACCGTCAGATAACATCATGACATTGTGACACACTGCTGGAGTTGAGATGTTTTACGCTGTGAGATGAAAAACTTAAATATCATTTGTCTTAATGTCTCAGAGGAATAGATTGAAGAGATACACTAGTAAAAACAGCGGAAAGCCACAAAAAGTGTTTTGATTATTAGCACGTCCACATGTTGAGTTCTCGCAGGTGTGTACTTATA
This sequence comes from Lampris incognitus, assembly GCF_029633865.1. Classification (NCBI taxonomy): domain Eukaryota; kingdom Metazoa; phylum Chordata; class Actinopteri; order Lampriformes; family Lampridae; genus Lampris; species Lampris incognitus. The sequence continues at coordinate 46,745,423 of NC_079219.1, forward strand.
ACTTAAACACAACGCATGTTCATGATGACCTCTCACATTGTGTGTCAGACTGGAAATTAAAATTGAAACGTCAACTTCCTGTCAAAAAAAATTGGCTGTGTTTGTAAGTAGAGGCTGGGAATTCTCTCGACTTTCACTGGACTGGAACTTCTTTGAAGCCAGCAACCTCGTGGCCTGGTTGCAGATGGAACTTAAGGCACTTTCACGTTGGCTTCAGCCTCCAGTCCTGGTGGTTGCCAGTTGGGTTAATGATTGAAATGACCAGCCCACAGCAAAACTTACCAGGCGAGAACTCACAAAACTTGGAATTGGCAGTAGAAGAGGTATTGAGATGGGCAGCTTGAGCAAAATGGACCAAATAAGCAACAAAAAAATAGGGGAAAGGTAGAGGAAAGTGAAAGCTTTGGATTTTGTTAGTGTAATGACAGAAAAAAGTGAACTGGTGGTGGTGTGATGGTGGGGGAGTGGGGGGTAGTTTTCACTTAAAGGTAGGAAGGGAGTGTCTCTCTTTGGCCCCGAGAATGCCATCGTTCTCCCCTGGAGTCTAGATTTGTCTTGGCGAAACAAAACAAACTCCATTTCCCCCTGCAGAGTAATCAGGAATGTGAGTTATCGATTCAGTGCTCGGATCTGCACGCTGGAACATTGCTCCTGCAGCAGGACTGACACATGGGCCTCCGTCTGCATTCTCTCATGCATCAGAGCCTGTTTCAATTCATAGTCTTCCTCCAGTCCGCTAACTCAATGTTTATATCAATACCTGTAGTGGAAATTTACTTTTCCTTAAGCACGTAAAGCAGTACCACTTTATATTTGTGTGTGTGTGTGTGTTTTTATTTTTTTTATTTTCAATTGATCATAAAGGGTTGAGCAAACGGACTGCATGTTGTGAAACAGAAGAACAAGGTGTGTCTAATTTAATTTACACAAGTCCCACAAACAACTACTGGATTCCATAAATTGTATTGTAAAAGGGAAGCCACAAACAGAGCAGAGCGATGCAGAGTGTATGTATTGTATTTCCCAGACTAAGTTGCACCGGAGTATAAATCGCACTCAGCAAAAAAAAACAAAAAACGCATTGTTGCGAGGAAAAAAAAACATATACATATATGTCGCTTTGGTGTATAAGTCGCATTTATATGGAGGTACAGTATTTTGAAATGAGTCACAAGATTAAACAGTGTCATCTAGTGGCCGTAATTGAAATGCGGTGTATTCGTCCAACAAAATTACATTGTATAAGTCGTTTTGCAATATAAGTCACAGAACCAGCCAGACGAGTATAACAACAGTGATTCGTAATCCGGGAAATTGTTTGTATGTATGTATGTATGTATGTATGTATGTATGTATGTATGTATGTATGTATGTATGTATGTATGTATGTATGTATGTATGTATGTATGTACTTCCTTATTAATTTCACAACGCATTATTATAATTATTATTATCATTCTATCCATATTCACTTATCCCCTACCAACCAACCAGCCTTATGACCACCCTTAGTTTCATGTAATGTGTAAGGTTCAGTGTTCTTATGTGTGATGTTTTTTGTTGTCGTTTTTATGTTGTTCTGAGGACTTTCATTGGACTTTTTTGCGTATGTGTTTGTGTGAGACAGTTTTGTCTTCATTACAGAGTGTTTGTTCTTGTTTGTTTATAATGCGCTTAAAAAAAAGGCTTGCAGAGAGTGGGACCTCCGCAGCGGGTGGAGTAGGATGGATATACCAAGCGACGGCCTTACCGTTTAGCTTGAGATTTTTAAACCCTGAACTTAGCAGTAGTTTTATGTTGGCTCAGCTCGTCTCTTTATGTGTTCCTCCATGACAGTATTTCACCGGGTCTGGATGGCTGCCAGCAGAGTGCTCTACAGAGGAATGTGAAGATAATAGTCTGATCTCAAGATATTTTATGGGGGTGATCAGTGCCAGCTTCCCAGACGAAGGAGCCCTGATAGCACAATGTCTTCCTTGTTTAAGTAACTTATTGCTCCAGGGCAGTCAGGCTGAGATGTACAAACTGTAGTTTGTGCAAATCAAAAATGTAAGATGCTATGCGATGATTGACGTTACACACTGATCAACCAAAATATTAAAACCACCTGCCTAATGTTGTGTAGGTCCCACCTTGTGCCACCAAAAAAGCTCTGACCTATTGAGGCATGGACTCCACAAGATCTCCGAGGGTGTCCTGTGGTATCTGGCCCCAAAATGTTAGCAGCAGATAATTTTAAGTCCTGTAAATTGAGAGGTGGGGCCTCCATGGATTGAAGTTGTTTTTCCAGCACATCCACACACACACAGGATTGAAATCTGGGGAATTTGGAAGCCAGGGCAACACCTTGAACCCCCCCCCTTCTCTCCCCAATTGTATGCGGCCAATTACTCCACTCTTCCTAGCCGTCCCGGTTGCTGCTCCACCCCCTCTACTGATCTGCAGATTACCACATGCCTCGTCCGATACATGTGGAGTAACCAGCCGCTTCTTTTCACCTGACAGTGAGAAGTTTCGCCAGGAGACGTAGCGCGTGGGAGGATCACACTATTCCCCTCTGCCCCCCCCCCCGAACAGGCGCCCCGACCGACCAAAGGAGGCGCTAGTGCAGCGACCAGGACACATACCCACATCCGGCTTCCCTCCTGCAGACACAGCCAACTGTGTCTGTAGGGACGCCCGACCAAGTCGGAGACAACACAGGGGTTTGAACCGGACACCTTGAACTCTGTCATGTTCCTCAAACCATTCCTGAACAATTTTTGCAGTGTGGCAGAGCACATTATCCAGCTGAAAGAGGCCACTGCCGTCAGGGAATACTGTAACCATGAAGGGGTGTACCTGGTCTGTAACAATGCTTAGGTAGGTGGTACGTGTCAAAGTAATATCCACATTTATGGCCATACCCAGGGTTTCTCAGCAGAACATTGCCCAGAGAATCGCACTGCCTCTGCTGGTTTGCTTTCTTCCCATAGTGCATCCTAGTGCCATCTCTTCCCCTGGTAAACGATGCACATGCACCCGGCCATCCATAGAATATAAAAGAAAATGTGATTCATCAGACCAGGCCACCTTCTTCCATTGCTCCATGGTCCAGTTCTGATGCTTATGTGCCCATTGTAGGCGCCTTCGGGAGTGGACAGGAGTCATCATGTGCACTCTGACTGGTCTGCGGCTAAGCAGCCCCATGCACAACAAGCTGTAATGCACTGTGTGTTCCGAAACCTGTGTATCACAACCAGCATTAACTTTTTTTAGCAGTTTGAGCTACAGTAGCTCTTCTGTGGGATCAGACTAGATTGGCCAGCCTTCGCTCCTCAAACACATCAATGTCCCTTGACAGGGCTCCCAAATAACTTAACTAACTTTTTCATTTAGGTGCACCAGCACATAATTTAGGCGCACCCAACATTTTTCACAGTGCCTTTTGTCATGGCAATAATATGTTTTAAGCATTTTCTTTTTTGTCACTTGCCATACACATTGGTATTTCTTAACACATTATTTAAATGATTGTAAACAGGAATAAAGATGCAGATAAGTGCTTTTCTTTAATTAAATCACAGTACACTCAACAAGAAATTGCAATAAACTCAGTTGTTAAAAAAACTAAAAAGTGCTGATGTTTAAAGCACAAAATGCAAATAAGGGCTTTATTACCTATTAACTAACACTTATTACATGCACTTAAGGCAAAGCGTTATCAAATACTCAATAGTTCTCTTCATTTTGAATTACCGGTTATGATGTCGCTCAAGGAGGAGTACAGGGCGCAGTCTCACACAACACACCCACATTCCTACTCGGTCTCTGATTGGCTAGTATTCATATCCTTCGATGGTTAGATTGGTTACGTTTAGGCATGAGGAGTAGGATGGTTAGGGTAAGAATGTCAGGGTCAGAGCCAATCAGAAGCAGAATAGGATGCAGTAGCATTTCTTCACAGAATTTGGTGGTTAAAAAAATAATGCTACACACACACACACACACACACACACACACACACACACACACACACACACACACACACACACACACACACACACACTCTGCTGTGAGCTGGGGGAAACGGCGTTTTGTTTCACTTCATGTGTGTGGGTACATGAGGTGAAATGACAAAGTGTTCCTGATTCCTGATACCTGTCAATGGTTTTAATGTTTTGGCTGATCAGTGTATATCTTTGAATACAAGGCTAAAATAAAAACGACCGGAGTCCCTGTTTTAATTTAGACGTCACATGAATTCACACATTGAAGGTTTTATATAAGACAAATGGAAAAATGGGAACCATCTTTGAAGAGTTACCTGCTGCTGTTTCCATGTGGTAGGGGTGTTTGTGAGGTGACAACACTGTCAACAGTATGTCAGCTTTACTGTCCATCTGGTCGATTTTGAATGTTTGATTTCAGAATTTGAAACAACTGACCAGATTGAGTTTTAGTCAGGTTTTTGGCTTTGGGGAACAGTTTGTTTTTGTTCCCTCATATTGACTGGACAGGAGAATGAATAAGTCTCGCCTCAGAGCATCCAGCTAACATTTGAGTTTCCCTTAGGAGGACGTTCTCTGAGTGCGATTTTGCTGGCGGAGGTCTCTGTTAGTCCATTGATACATCCTGTGGGGTGTGTGTGTGTGTGTTTGTGTGTGTGTGTGTGTGTGTGTGTGTGTGTGTGTGTGTGTGTGTGTGTGTGTGTGTGTGTGTGTGTGTATCGGGGGGGGGTGCTGTTCTGTGTCTCAGTGCTAAAGCAGAAATAGCTGGAGCGCAAGCACACGCAGTTTGCACCTGCAGCACCATTGTTCCCATAATAAAAAAGCACACCAGTCTCTGTGGGAGAACTTAGCGGCATCTTTTTTTGCCCACGGACAAGGGTGAACCTGGGATTTATAACAGCATGCCATGTCTTTGGACACACCCTGAACCTCACCCTGTTATTTTCTCCACCTGCTTGTAAACGTTCATTATATGTATTTTTCCTATGAGCCAGGTTTAACTCATTGTTATTATTGATAGCCAGGCCCGCATTAACCCAGTGAGGTCCCCTAGGGTGACCACAAATGAAGTGCCCCCCTCCTCCCACTTTACACATAAAAAATACTATGGATATAAAGACTATAGATTTAAATGAACCATGATCCAAAGTACAAGCTCAAGATACATACTGCAGAACAATGGAAGACCTGTGGCAGGATGAGGAAAAACACAGGAGACGAAGGCGAGTTTGATGTTTATTCCTCAACTCCAAAAACCCAAAAACTGCAGCAGGAACAACCCTGCACCAGCGAGCCCGGGAACGTAAACCACGCCCCCAGCTCACAGTCCTGCTGGGTGAGAGGCATAGCCCCTAGTGTCCTCCACACAGCCCCCCCCCCCCACCCGAACACCCAGAAGGGACTCCTGGAAAGAAAATTAGTGTCTCACTGGAGGCTTAACCAGCCTGCCATGACGGCTGCGCCGTCCCTCAGCCGAAACAGTAGGGGAAACACAGTCCAATGCCGGCTGAGAAGCAGAATGGTGAAGGAGGACGACCCCGACGGGGAACCTGGGCCGGAAACACAACTTCGCCTGCCACCCTGTGCGCCGGTTTAAGCCTATCAAGCGTGACACGCTCCCTACGCCCACCCATATCCAGCACAAAGCCCTTAGGACCCGTCTCAAGAACCCAGGGCCATCGTACGGGGGTTGTACGGGCGAGCGGTGAGCATCATGCCGTACAAAAACAAAAAGAGCCGACATGAGCTCCGCAGGCACGAACGACCGCGGAAAACAGTGGTGAACGGGGCCTGGAACCCGAGTGCTGTCGGACAAAAAAGGATAAACGGCCGGACGGGGTCGAGGAGCGGAACTCCCAGGCAAAAATTCCCCAGGGACGCGGAGCAGCTGACCGAGCACCAGCTCAGCGGACGAAGCGTCGAGGTCCTCCTTAGGAGCCGAACGCAACCCGAGCATAACCCAAGGTAAACGATCCACCCAGTTACCATCCCAGAGCGCAGCGCGCAGCGCTGCCTTGAGCGACCGGTGAAAACGTTCACACAAGCCGTTAGCCTGAGGGTGATACGCGGTAGTGCGGTGTACCTGCACACCTAAGGATCGCGCAAGTGCCGACCAGAGCTCTGACACGAACTGGGGGCCCCTGTCCGAGGTGATATCTGACGGAGTGCCGAAACGGGCGACCCAGGAGGAAAGAAAAGCGCGTGCAACATCCGAGGATGTTGTGGAGGACACAGGGACAGCCTCTAGCCACCTGGTGGTCCGATCTACCACTGTGAGCAGGTGCGTAAAACCCTGTGAAGAAGGTAGAGGGCCCACCAGGTCCACATGCACGTGGTCGAAACGTCTGGCCGGGATCGGAAACGGTTCGAGGGGCGACTTAGTGTGCTGTTGGACCTTAGCGCGCTGGCACGCTACACATGCAGCTGCCCACCCCTTGACGTCCTTGCGGAGGCCAGGCCAGACGAACTTGGAACCGACCAACTTCACCGACGCCCGAACTCCAGGGTGCGAGAGGGAGTGAATCGAATCGAAAACTCGACGGCGCCAGGCCACTGGATTAACGGGGCGGGGACGGCCAGTGGAGACATAGCGGAGGAGGGCAGGACTGCCTTCCTGCATCACAGCGTCCTCTAGCTTGAGGCCGGTACGCGTTGACCTAAGGGCAAGGACGTCCGGGTCGCTGGGCTGGTCGGCAGCCATAGCGGAGAAATCCACACCGAGGTGCACAGGACACACAAGCACACGCGACAGACAATCAGCAACAGGGTTGGATTTCCCGGCCACATGCTGAATGTCCGTTGTGAACTCGGAGATTGCCGCTAGGTGGCGCTGCTGACGAGCAGACCACGGCTCAGTCACCTTGGACATGGCGAAAGTCAGCAGTTTATGATTCACATAAGCCGTGAATGGGCGACCCTCCAGCAGGAAGCGGAAATGCCGGGTTGCAAGGTGCAGTGCCAGCAACTCCCGGTCAAAAACGCTGTACTTGCGCTCGCTATCTCGCAGTTTGCGGCTAAAAAATGCGAGTGGCTGCCACGCATTCGCCACACGCTGTTCAACCACAGCCCCCGCGGCTATGTCAGACGCATCGGTTGTTAAAGCTATGGACGCCGTGGGTGTGGGATGGGCGAGGAGGGCAGCGTTAGCCAGGGCGCACTTAGCTCCGTCAAAAGCTCCAGTCGACGGGGTCGTTAGCCTTCTTAAGCCGCAGGGCTTCGTAAAGTGGCTGAAGGAGGTGGGCAGCGCGAGGGAGGAAACGGTTATAGAAATTTACCATGCCTAAGAATTTCTGCAATGCCTTAACAGAGACTGGGCGGGGAATTCTGCCACCGTTTGCACCTTAGAAGGCAACGGGACCGCGCCTTGCGGCGAAATGCGGTGACCCAAGAAGTCAATCACCGGCAGTCCAAACTGACACTTGGCCGGGTTGACTATCAGGCCTTGTTCGTCCAGACGACGGAAAACATGTTTCAGATGCGCCAGGTGCTCTTCAGCTGACGGACTGGCCACAAATATGTCGTCGAGATAAACGAACACGAAAGCAAGGTCACGCAACACCGAGTCCATCAGCCTCTGAAAGGTTTGCGCTGCCCCCTTCAAGCCACAAGGCATACGCATGAACTCAAAAAGCCCAAATGGGGTTATCACTGCGGTCTTGGGCACGTCCTCTGCGCGCACGGGAACCTGATGATAGCCGCGCACCAGGTCCACCTTAGAGAAAATAGTGGTACCAGCCAGGCGTATGGAAAAGTCCTGTATGTGTGGGATGGGATAGCGGTCATTGGCGGTGACGTGGTTCAGGCGGCAAAAGTCGCCGCAAGGCCGCCACGATCCATCCGCCTTGGGCACCATGTGAAGCGGCGAGGCCCACGGGCTGTTGGAACGCCTCACTATAACCAGACGCTCCATGATGGCGAACTCCTCCTTAGCTGTGGCCAATTTTATCGCGTCGAGGCGCCGCGCGCGCGCAAAAACTGACGGTCCCACCGTGGGAATGAAATATTCTACCCCGTGTTTACTAACCGCGGTGGAAAAGGCAGGTGTAGTCATCGATGGAAAACCCGCCAGTGTAACCAGGTTAAAATTAATGTTTTTATTTTATTTTGTTTGAGTATGAAATATCACCAAATCCTGTCTGTGTGCTGTTATTTGTGTTTACTACATTTTATTTTATGTCATTATTTACTTTTACGTATGTTTTACAACGACCGTCATATACATGTACTGTCGCTTTAAGAGAGAGGTCTTGTGGGTACACGGAAGAGGGAACGCGGGAGAGGCCATTTTTTGTTTTGTGGGAGGAGTCTCAAGCAGCGATCGAGCCGAGCCACGCGTGTTCCTACCGTAGCACAGGTTTGCTGATTGAGGAGAACGTAACTTAGAGTGTCCCTGTAAGAAGATACTGCATGCTGTGGGATAAAATACTTGTTTATCATTTCTTACATCGGAGTCCCGTGGACGGTTTCTCCTTCTAACGCACACGAGTGAAGTCCGGGCAGTGGTTGAGCTTCGACCCCCACGTCCGTAAGAAACACCGCTCCAGCTGGAGGACCGGACGTTTGTCGAAGGGTTTGAAACCAAAATAAATGGCAAGGTGGGCCAAATAGAGTCCTGTGTGTCCCCCCTCCTTCTTTGATCATGATGATGATGATGATGATGAGAGACTGAGGGCCCCCCACAACACCTGGGGCCCCACCCAAAATAGAACACAACGCAGAGCTAATGATGAGAGTGACGGGCGTGCAACAGGCTGACCAGCATAGAACAGCATAGGACTGCCCCCGTTATATTGGTGCCGTGACCCTCCTGGATCCTGAGAGTGACATCAGTTGCTCGCCGCGGGAGGCTGCTGTCGTCATCAAGCCCAAGACGTCCTCAGGTATTTCTATAGACTGTACACTCATGTTACAGTGGACTGGAGTTGAGCTGTGTGGACACTGGACAGTCATAGCTGTGGTTACCATGGACTGGGCTTGTGAACAGGACATTGTATATATTGAAGGAAGAAAAACACACGAAAAAAAAAAGGAAAAAAGTTAATGTTGATGTGATTGAAGGACTCGTGTGAATAATCTATTGATGTAAACTACTAGATATGTGCATATGTGATTAATCTATTGGTGAATTTGTTGATTGTGTGTGATTGTTTCAATCTCTTAGTGCTTTCTAGATTCGATTATTTAAATGAATTGAGCTTTTCACTTTTTTATTTTATTTTTTATTTTATCTGAGTGTTAGAGGTGGGAACATGGCAGAGGGTGGTTCGTACGTAGGTGGGGGTAACATTGCTGATCAGGATCTTTTGGATCGCCAGTGTGCTATGGAGAGGTGGTACCAGTTAGATGTGGGTGGGGGTTTACGGCTAGGTGTAGGTAGGAGTTTCGGCAGCTCTTAGAGGGCGGGGAACCAGACACCAGAGCACCAGGACCTAGAGACCCGACCACATTTGGCACTCCTCAGTTCACCTCCACACGCTACGTAGAACGGGCCAGGACAGGTATCAGCGAAGGGTGCTGTGCTAGGTAACAGCGAGCAGCCAGTGGGTGAGTTAGCCATGCTCATTACTCAGTTAGCAGAGAAGATAGGAGAGTCAATCACTGCTAAGCTGCAGGAAACACAAATGCTTAGAAACACACACACAGACAGTGCTAGGTCTGCTGAACAGTGTTCGGAGACAGTGCCTAGTGTTAGAGTAGTAATGCAGACAGACGCTAAGGAGCCTCCTATTTTCAGGGGCGATAGCTCTGATAAGTTTACAGTTCATGAGTGGGAGAGCCTTATGACTTTGTATTAGAGGAAGCGAGCCATTCCAGTTAGTGAGCAGTCACATGAGATTCTAGCTAAGCTCATGGGGAAAGCAGGGGACGTGGTGAGGATAAAGCTACGCAACACATCTGTCGACCACATAGCGAACCCCCACATTATTTTTGATGTACTGAAGCAACACTTTAGTGACCTCACATACTCGAGCATGCCCCTGGCGGACTTTTACAATACGCTGCCCAAGCCAGGTGAGGACGCTATGGAGTATTGGATTAGGCTTAATAAGACAGTGGAGGTGGCTGACGAATGCTTGAAGTGGCAGGGCCGTGGTATTGAAGAGCCAAGCCACCAGGTAAGCATGATGTTTATCAAACACTGTCCAGATCAGTCTCTTGCCAATGTTTTTAAGTTCAAGTCCGCAGGGAAATGGTCTGCTAGCGAGATCCAAGAGAGGCTTGATGAGCACATGCTGGAGAGGAAGTCCCGTGTTGCTGCAGGTGGACAACGTGAAGCAGGCGCGGTAGAGCGTAGGTTCCATTCACAGGTTCATGTCCCTGTAGTCGACGTGGCTCCCGACTTGAACACGACCGTGCCGGTGGTGCCATCTCCCGTCCCGGCTCATGCGTCATCTCCTACACCATTTTGTGCAAGGTCTCCTACACCGTCTCCTGCACCTGTCTCTGGCGGTGATGACTATATGAGGAGTTTGGTGAGCCTGCTAGACCGTTTGGTCACAATGCAGACTCAGGTTCCAGTTAGCGCTGCAGTCCGGACACCGACGCAGACTCAACCGCCAGCTAGCGCCGCAGGGCAGGTGCCAGACGCACCGCAGCGGTTGTGCAGGGTTTGTAAGTCTCCGGATCACTCCACACTTTCCCACTGCAGCCGGGAGAACCGATGTATAAACTGTTTGTCTCCTGGTCATTGGAAGAGGGACTGTCCTCACCCTCAGCCGCCCAACCAGCTCCGTTCTCAGCCTGGTGGAAGAGCTGGTCATCAATCTCGTCCGTCCGACCTGGCTCACTTTTATGAAGACAAGTGTGCCAAAGCACCTCAGGGTTCGCGTATGGTCATTCAGGCGACACAGAGGATTCAGGCTTTCAGTGACTTGTTCTATGCTCCTGTTCTTGTCAACCAGAGTGTGCAGCTTAATGGCATGTTGGATACTGGCTCTATGTCATGCAGTATCAGTGAAAATGCAGTAGAGAAGCTCCGCTCTGGGGGTGTTTTACCTGAGAAGCAGCAGCCTGAAGAGAACATTGTCTTGATTGGCTGCGGTGGTCTGGAGACTAGGCCTGATGGTTTTTATGACCTCAACATGCAGCTTTATGGTGTTTCCTTTGTCATACCCACTCTGGTCGTGCCCGGTCAGCATGATGATCTGATAGTCGGCACAAACGTCATTAAACATGTGGCCCATGTACTCAAGAGTGGTACTGAGTACTGGGACATCGCGTGCAGACAGGATCATCCATCTAGTCCTGACGTTGAACAGTTCTTGTCCATGTTCACGAATGTAGAGCGCTGGAGGGGTGGTGCAGTTCCTGAGAAGATAGGTACTGTTAAGCTCACCCAGGCCGTGACACTCTTACCGAGGCACGAGCACTTAGTCTGGGGCAGACTTCCTGCTAAGGTGCCTATGTCAGCTGGAATCACTGTTGTTGTGGAGCCGACAGACTCCAAGGCCATGTCACGCGTTGTCCTCGTAGGTCGACTTGTCACACCGCTCTGGGGTGATAGATGGGTACCCATGACTGTTGTCAATCCATCTGACAAAGCGATCACGCTGAAAAGGAACTGCAAGTTGGCTGGTGTGTTTCCATGCTTGGCGATTGAGGACTTTACTGTTTTCCAGGGACTGCAATCAGTTGCGGGGAGGCATGAGTCCAACGCCACAGGTAGTGCCTGTCCCCCTGTCCAGCCGGCTAGGAGTTTGTCAGAGCTCGGACTCAGTGACATTGACCTCAGCTCCTGTCAGGTTAGTGAGGCATGCAAGTCCCAGCTCACTCGGCTGCTCACCGAGTACCATGACATCTTCTCCAGGGACTCTCTGGACTGTGGCGAGGTCACAGGATACACACATCGCATCCATCTGGTGGATGAGCGCCCCTTTCGCTTGCCCTGCAGGAGGGTTCCCCCAGCCCACTATCAGAAGTTGAGACAGGTTCTCACTGATATGGAGGAGAAAGGGATTATCCAGAAGTCCTCGAGCGCATACGCTTCGCCGCTGGTTATGGTGTGGAAGAAGGATGGCGGGCTTCGGATCTGCACTGATTTCAGATGGCTGAATGCTCGGACCTTGAAAGACGCTCATCCCTTGCCACACCAGTCGGACTGTCTTGCCGCGCTGGGTGGTAACTGCCTCTTTAGTACGATGGACCTCACCTCTGGCTTCTTCAACATCCCAATGCATGAAGATGACAAGAAGTACACTGCTTTCACGACTCCCCTTGGGTTGCATGAATACAATCGCATGCCACAGGGCCTTTGTAATAGCCCTGCAGCCTTCATGAGAATGATGATTGGGATCTTTGGGGATCTGAACTTCACGAAGCTTTTGTGCTATCTTGCTGATCTTCTTGTCTTCGCGCCGTCAGAGGTTGAGGCTCTGTCGAGGCTCCGCACTGTGTTTCCGAGGTTGAGGGAGAACAACTTGAAACTGGCTCCAAAAAAGTGTCATCTGCTGCAGAAGCGGGTGCGGTTTTTGGGCCACGTGGTTGATGGCGGAGGTGTGTCTGTCGATCCCTCCAAAGTAGAGGTAATCTCCAACATGACAGTGCAGGATCTCATGGAAGGTGATGGGTGCACGCCTTCTGTTCGTAGGATCAAATCTTTCCTTGGTATGGTATTTTACTACCAGCATTTCCTCCCGAACTGCTCCTCCGTGGCTAAGCCCCTGTTCGCCCTTACAGCTGGACAAAAGAGGAGGGGGAGGTCAGCTAAGGATAAGAAGCCCCATGGCAGCTTCCGTAAGCTTACCTCCGCAGACTGGACGGCGGAATGTGGGGAAGCATTTGATCTGTTGAAGACGATGTTACTGGAGTGTGTGGTGCTTGCCCATCCAGACTTTGAGGTGCCTTTCATTTTGTCGGTCGATGCGTCTTTGGACGGACTTGGCGCGGTGCTGTCTCAAGTGCCCCGAGGAGAGTCCAAGGCCAGACCTGTTGGTTTTGCGAGCAAGTCCCTCAATGCCTCGCAGCGGAAGTATCCAGCTCATAGACTGGAGTTCATGGCGCTGAAGTGGAGTGTTTGTGAAAAGTTCAGCCACTGGCTGAAGGGTCAAAGCTTCACCGTTTGGACATATAATAATCCGCTGACTTATCTCCTAACGAAGCCGAAGCTTGACGCTTGTGAGATCCGCTGGGTGTCTAAGTTGGCGTCTTACACCTTCGATCTCAAACACCTGCCAGGGAAGAAAAACGTGGTGGCGGATGCGTTGAGTCGCGACCCTTTTTCCAAGCCCGTCAGTCAGAGGCTACTTAGGGAGCCCTACCCGGCCCTTGTTCAGAAAGCCGACGGGGTTGAGGGGGACTCTGTGCAGGATGTTTTCAGACTCAGTTGCCAGTCCCAAACGGTGAGTAGTGCGCGATCTGGGTTTGCTTGTGATGCAGCTGAGGTCAGGGCTTTTTGTCAAGCCAAATGTGACTGGCCTGATGCATCAGTATTCACAGCACTCAGTTTGGTCCAGCACGTTCAGCATCTGTCGGGTGGTCAGGATACACTGCCAATGTTATCCACCGAGGAGCTCAGGTTGAGTCAGGAGCAGGACCCCTGCATCTCCAAGGTGTTGCCCTTTGTCGCTGTTCGGAAGCGGCCATCGAGACGTGAGAGGCATGGTGCTGACCAGAAGGTCCTCAGGCTGTTGAAACAGTGGGAGAAGTTGGAAGTCAATGATGGTGTCTTGTACAGGGTGACAAAGGACCCAGTGTCCAAGCAGAGGAGGTCTCAGTATGTTTTACCTCCGAGTCTGAAAGACAAGGCACTGTCTGGCATCCATGATCACGCTGGTCATCAGGGCCAGGACCGTACTCTCTCTCTTGCAAGGCAGCGTTTTTATTGGCCTGACATGGAGAGGGATATCAGAACATATGTCAGATGCTGTCGGAGATGTGTGTTTGGGAAGACCCCAGAGCCAGCTGCTTGCGCGCCCCTGGAGAGCATTAAAACCTCCGCACCGATGCAGCTTGTGTGTATGGATTTCTGGTCCGCTGAGGACAGTAAGCAGCGGTCGGTCGATGTCCTAGTGGTTACTGACCACTTCACTAAGCTTGCTCACGCGTTCCCCTGCGCCAATCAGACAGCGAAGCAGGTCGCCAAGAAACTCTGGGATCATGCATTCTGTGTTTCCGGGTTTCCGGAGAGAATGCATTCTGACCAGGGCACAAACTTTGAGAGCAACCTGATTGCAGAGCTTCTCAGGTTGGCGGGTGTAGCGAAGTCCCACACGACGGCCTACCATCCTATGGGTAATGGCGGGACAGAGCGGTTTAATCGCACGATGGGGAATATGCTCCGTTCCCTTCCGCTTCAGCAGAAGCAACAGTGGCCTCAGCAGATCCATTCTCTCACGCTCGCGTACAATGCCACTGTTCACGAGACCACGGGTTATGCGCCTTTCTTCCTGATGTATGGGCGTGTCCCAAGACTGCCGGTGGATGTTATGTTCAGGCAGGTTTTGCATGATCCTCACGTTGTTGACTATGACTCTTATGCTCAGTCTCTGCTTTCCTGTCTAAGGAGTGCAATGGAGATCGCTCAAAAGCACTCCACGGCTGAGCAGCAGCATCAGGTGCGACAGTACAACAGACACGCCAAGGGCACTGTCCTGTCTGTCGGGGATCGTGTTTTGGTTGCGAACCAGAGTGAGCGAGGGAAGAGAAAGTTGGCTGACAAATGGGAGAACGGAGTGTACACGGTTGTCGGTGTCAACCCCAATATCCACGTCTACAAGATTCAGGATGCAGAGGGGCACACCAGGGTGGTGCACAGGAACCGTTTGTTGGAGGTCAACTTCTTGCCCTTCCTGAGTTAGATCAGGGTGAGGAGTCCAGTACAACCAGTCAGTTGCTTGACTGCGCAGAGTCCAATGAGGAGGACAGTGCAGATGGCCTTACGGTCTCAGGGGGTGCAGTGGGGCTAGCAGTCTCATCACTTGGAGACTCGCCTAGATCTGAGTGGGCAGAAGCGGAAGAGTTCATTCCGTCTAGTCTGGTAGTCAGTCCTGTGGGGGCCACTGCTCAGACTCCACCCAACACACACGCACCACACAACACACATGCACCACACATAGAGGCATCACACTCACTCGATGTTGGTGTTATATCTCACACTGATTCGCACACAGAAGCACCACACTCACTCGATACAGATGTTGCAGCTCGCACTGTCTCACGCACACAAGTAGAGAGCGATGGTCGGGTTAGGACACGCGCAGGGGGGGTGGTGAGGTCAGTGAACAGGTTAATAGAATCTATGGCTCAGATGCCATTTCTACGGAGTGTGAGGGATTGAACTTTGATGGAGGTTGGAGTCATTCAAACTAGTTTAATGTGAGTTATTTGGTGTCTATCAGACAGGGTTGTTTTGGGCCAAGTGCATGGTGTGGCGTATCAGGTGTCACATTGATCTAGGGGAATACTGAGACTTGATCAACCTCATTATTTTCTGAACCTCGTAACCGAGGTAGCTCCTAAGTTGACTGGAGGACTAGGTCCTTCTTTTCACTTGTGCCAGTAGTCAGTGATGGGCTTTTCCTTTCCTCTTTCTCTTTTTATCCTGCTGTCAGGATGTTGGTGAATTTCAGGAGGGGTGAATGTAACCAGGTTAAAATTAATGTTTTTATTTTATTTTGTTTGAGTATGAAATATCACCAAATCCTGTCTGTGTGCTGTTATTTGTGTTTACTACATTTTATTTTATGTCATTATTTACTTTTACGTATGTTTTACAACGACCGTCATATACATGTACTGTCGCTTTAAGAGAGAGGTATTGTGGGTACACGGAAGAGGGAACGTGGGAGAGGCCATTTTTTGTTTTGTGGGAGGAGTCTCAAGCAGCGATCGAGCCGAGCCACGCGTGTTCCTACCGTAGCACAGGTTTGCTGATTGAGGAGAACGTAACTTAGAGTATCCCTGTAAGAAGATACTGCAAGTTGTGGGATAAAATACTTGTTTATCCTTTCTTACATCGGAGTCCCGTGGACGGTTTCTCCTTCTAACGCACACGAGTGAAGTCCGGGCAGTAGTTGAGCTTCGACCCCCACGTCCGTAAGAAACACCGCTCCAGCTGGAGGACCGGACGTTTGTCGAAGGGTTTGAAACCAAAATAAATGGCAAGGTGGGCCAAATAGAGTCCTGTGTGTCCCCCCTCCTTCTTTGATCATGATGATGATAATGATGAAAGACTGAGGCCCCCCCACAACACCTGGGGCCCCACCCAAAATAGAACACAACACAGAGCTAATGATGAGAGTGACGGGCGTGCAGCAGGCTGACCAGCATAGAACAGCATAGGACTGCCCCCGTTACACCAGCAAAAGCTGAAAAACATCCCCTAATGCTAAAAAGTTAGCGTGTGTTAACGGCCCGGCTCCCCCTGTCTCGCACGGAAAAGTGGCGAAAGACACAGCATCAATTAAACGGCGGTTTGCAACATCAACAAGCAGACCATTAGCACACAGAAAATCCGCGCCGATAATAGGAACAGTAATGGTGGCGACTACAAAGTCCCACGCAAAATGGCGCCCGTGGAAGCAAACAGTCACCAACCTTGTGCCAAACGTCGCAATGGACGAACCGTTAGCTGCACTTAACTGTGGACCGCCGCCTGTCTGTCTTAGCAGGAGGGAGTAGGCTCTTTTGCGAGCCTGAGTCCACCAGAAACCATCTTCCTGACATCGTGTCCTTAATGAAGAGCAGCTCACTACGTCCGCCAGCGCCCACAGCTGCTACTGAGCGCTGGCCCTGGAATTTCCCGGCGCCTCAAACGTGCACGGTGGGACGCAGCGCCTCGCCTTGCCGCCGAACCGCTGGTGGAAGAAACAGAGGCCGCTCCCGCGCCGTCTCCGGGCAGTCACTCCAGCCACCACTGCCGGATCCACGTCCTCCGACGCCGGATGCAGAGACTCCGATGCCACACTCTGCACAGAGAACCGTCTGGTAGCCAGCAGGACCCGATCGGCCTCCTCAGCCAAACCTTGGCAGTCACCAGCGGCCAGACACGGGGAGTTAGCCAAAGCCGCGCGCACAGGAGACGGAAGCTGGCTCAGGAAAACGTGCGGGAAAAGGAATTCGCCTTCGTCCGAGCCTAGCAGCGACAGCATATTGTCAATGAGATCCACAGCCGTCCCATCGCCCAAACCGGGTAGGGAAAGGATTCTATCTGCCCTCTCTGCGGCAAATAGGCTGTACCTCCGGAGCAGAAGATGTTTGAGGGCGACGTATTTATCGTGTTGCGGAGGGGCGCGCAACAGCTGCATGGCACGGCGTGTGGACTGCTGGTCCAGCGCAGCGACGACCAAATAGTATCTGGAGTCGTACGCGGAGATTCCACGCAGGTGGAACAGCGCCTCGACATGCTGGAACCACGAAGCCGGGTCGCTCTGCCAGAACTCTGGGAGCTTCACAGCCGCGGCGAGAACGGCCGGCTGTGAGAGTTGGGGCGGCGTGGCCGAAGTGGATTCGCATTCCTCTTCTGCTCCAAACATTTTCAATTCGGGGTCACCAATGTAACAGGATGAGGAAAAACACAGGAGAGGAAGGCGAGTTTGATGTTTATTCCTCAAGTCCAAAAACCCAAAAAATTGCAGCAGGAACAACCCTGCACCAGCGAGCCCGGGAACGTAAACCACGCCCCCAGCTCACTGCTGGGTGAGAGGCATAGCCCCTAGTGTCCGCCACAGACCCAACCAAAAAAGTCTTTCACCATAGATAGAAATGTGCCTACAAATGCCATACTAGCCCTTACACTAATGCTCAAATCTGAATGCAACTCACATCCCAATGCAACACGTCATGCTAAATATCATTACTAACATCATAAATGCCCTGTATGAGGCCGAAATGCAAAGCCATTACAGAGTATGTCCAAAAAAAGAAAAAGAAATCATCACACGCATATACCAGATTAGGCAAGCTCAATAATACAAGCAACCAATGAATGATCATGGAGCACCAGCTGAGGTGATGTGAAGGTAAAGGGAATAACAGCACATTGAGACAATGTGTACAAGAAATTACCAACGCTACTAAAAATTTTGAGAAATATTTTAGAAGTATTTTAATCATTTGGTACCTTCCCATCACAGCAAATTGGCTGGTGCCCCTGGGCAGGATAACCCGGCCCAGTTGATAGCATTTTGAGTATGTAGTGTTAGCACTGGAAAACTGACAAAATGAAAGACACTTAAAAATTCCAACACGCGTACTAAAACTGCCCGATTTTGGAGTGTGCTTTTGGTAGACATCATTGTCCCTCTGGACACCCTCCAGAAAATTTGGAAGATAAAAAAAGGAAGCTGGTGATGCAACCCATGGCCCAGCAGCAAGCCAACCCTCAACAGTGTTTAATTCTTTTTTGCAACAGCCTACACGGCTAACAAGATTAAGCTAGTACTTAACTGGAGTAAGTAAACAAGTCAACTGTTGTCTACAGGAGCATCTCTGCCATCTCAAAGGATAATGATACAAAGAATAACGAATGAAAACAAAGAACAAACTGATAAATCCAAAGAACATTTAAACAACTGTTTTTATTTGAAATTTGCAGAATTCGTGTTGCATAATTACCAGTACATTCAATTCTAGCATACTTTCAAAATAGTATATTATGAAGATAAGTACATTGTAGGTCCATATAGTGTTAGTGTACAGTGTGAGTGTGGATTTGGGATGCAGTCATTACCTCTTGTCTCAAACATCTCCATTCACCTTCTGGTAGCTGGTACATTTGTGTTTGAAGACAAGAATGAAAAATGTAGCATTGTTTTGGAAAAATGGCCGTTTCTAAGATACAACCATGATCTACCTCTTATCATGTGTCTTTAGCTGGGCTTATGTGTTGGTGTGTGCTGTTTCATCAGATTCTGTGAGGAATCTGACCCGAAGTCAAGCATCTGGAATCATTATATAGCAATATCTAATCTTCTCACTGATGGTCTCATTTTGTTATGATGGCACGAAAATTAAACTGAGACTGATTTAAATCAGTGAAAAACTCCTTATAGCAGATTTAAAGATATTGGTTGGAATTTGAGGGAAGTCTGGAAAAATCTTGAATGAGTAGCGCTGTACTCTTCCTTCCTCGGTAACTGTCATGGGGTTGCTGGTTGAGCAGGTCATCTACACCCAGGTCCTCCATATTCAGTCGCTCAGTCACTAACAGTTGAAGGAAGCTGCTGTATTAGCTGGCTTGCACACATACATTCTGCATGAAGAGCAACGTGAAAATGTATGCAGCATAAAAATGAAGTGTGTTGCAGTTTAACAAATATCAATTGGCAAACCTTGCGCAGACAATGACATTGAAAAAAATCTGTTTGCACACTTTAAATGCATGCTTACAATGTTCAGTTGCTGTGTAACACCCGTCCCACGTAGCTATATAGTTTTCACTGTATAACTGGGGTTTGTAGTATGATGAGCAGGGCCCGGGGTACTTTTAACAAATGGCTGCCATGCTAACCTGTGCACAATAAATGAAATTGCTAAGCTAACCCTTTTTCTTTTATACAAAAATGAATTTTAATTGGCGACGGTGCCTTCACTTAGCAGGAATATAGATATACTACTTTTGTTTAATCCTACTAAGAATTATGTTTTAAAGTATTTGTTCCCTAATGAACAATTTCTTTAATCACTATTCATATTTCTAACCCAAAATACACCTTCATGAAATGTAAACATGATACACAAAATACTTTAAATGCAAATTATGAATTTAGTAAATGTAAAAACAAATATCTAAATCAATAATAAAAAATAACAATTATTCAAAGGACAAGATACTTCACATCACTTAAATGTATTGACCTTTTGATAATGGGCTTTCTAATTAAATTCCATTTTACTTGAAACACTTTTCTTATTTCGTTACCTATATACCTCCTATCCAAAGGGCCCACACACACTCTAGATACTGCAAAAAAAACAAAACAAAAGAATGTCTCTTTTTTCAAAATAAAACGTTGCAGGCCTGAGTCGATGCTTGGGAACGTGGTGACCAAAAACAAATGGCCGTTTCACTTGACTACGTCACGCAGCAAAATAAAATAGCAGGTGCATTGGTTATTGTTACTCACAGACCGTGAGTTGGAACTAGGGTGATGGCTGACAAATGAAGCGAGTCAAGGCAATGAAAACCACGAGTGAAACACAGGCGGGAAATCGTCAACATGTCCGGATGAAGGGAAAAGCTGAGTGGAAGACATCTACTTGTCTTTAAGGTCCAAGGAGTACTTCCTGATCCTCTGGTCTACTGAGTGTACATGACAGTTTTTTTCTCAGTCACTGTACTCGTCATGGAACACATTACTTTTCATACTGAGTTCAGTTAAGCTTTAGCGGGATGGTAACATCAATATATACTAACACATAGTAACATGAGCTGCGTAACAGGCATGAAAACGGGTCAGGGGTGAAAAAGGTGAGAAGGATATGACCCTCTAGGGGGGTCCAGAGGCATGCTCCCCCGGAAGAAAATTTTGAACATTTAAGATTTAAATGCATCAATCTGGTGCACTTTGAGAGAAAAATCAAGTATAATTACAAGACAGTATGTATATGTTCACATTATGCTATATAAGAAACGAGACTGACAACTTCTCTCATGAAATGCGCAAGAATGCAGCTTTAATATAGGGTGATAGTGGCAAAACAAGATAGGAATACTAACGACATGTGTATGGGTGTAGTTTATATCTTTTTGGCAGAGAATGCACCGTGCAAATCTTTGTTTATTGATCTACCGGAAGACATCTGACAGATGGAATGAGAGCTCTTGTTCTTCCACTCTTATTTTCCCTTCTAGTTTAAGCCACGACCAATTCCAGCTGCATTTGATGCCTGCATCCACTTGTTTTACAAGAAGAGCATTTTTCTCTCCTAACACACTCATTCTGGAAAAACAATGTTCATGTTAGTAGGGTTAACTTCTAGCTTAATTGATAAGTGGTGGTTGTTCACACTTGGATCTAATGTAACATGTTATACAGATATCTGTCCACTTGAAATCAGATGTGTAAACGAGTGTTTCACAAGTTCAGATAAGTAACTTAGACTATAGGCCTAACGTTACCCTAACCCACAGAGTAAAATTGAAAATTGTTTTACACACAACGTTAGGCCTACATACATAGTTGGATTTCAGATTAAAAGGTATCCGGTATTTACAGTTACAATATAGTAGGTTAATAAGTAACATTACGTCCCTTCCACTGACTAAGATTACTCAACATAATTCTGTGAATGTAAACTTACACGATCTATTTCGCTATGCTCGCTTGTGCTTTAGCGTGATCCTGGAACAGCCAGGCAATAGAGAGCCCCCAGGTTTGCGCCACTCATAAATCAACGGTTACAGTCCAGTTCTTTGATATAAGCCTGTCCTGTGACACACACACATAGGACAGAGAAATTATGATATTGTTAACGTTCGCTAACGTAACGTTAGCTAATTTGTTGACTCAGATTCTACAATGTGATTTAGCTAACATAGAACACAAAAAGCTAGCTAACATTAGCTAGCTAGCATTAACGTTACCTCAGCCTCCCACCGTACCAGTTCCTCAGTTCACACGTCCTGAAATGGGTTTTAGAGATTTTGAGAATTAGCCAATAGTTAACATTCATTGTGTTTCTTTTTGTTGGATAACGTTAGCTATACAACCTAGTCTGCTGCGTATACGGTGTAAGCTAACGTTAGCTAACGTTACCCTACTAACTAGCTAGCTAGCTAGCTAACAATTTTCCTCAAGACGCAAATCTCTGCACCTGTCTGTGTGGAATATAGCTAATGTATGCGTCCATGACACGTGGATTCTTTATTAAATCTCTAGCTAGTGATAGATTAGCTACCTGAAATCATGTAGGACTA